>NW_017804575.1:333413-339576 GCF_001625305.1 Branchiostoma belcheri
GGTCTGCAAATCATTGATTGCAAGGGGTATGAAATTGTACAATCATCATATTTCTATAATAGTTACAAACTGTAAAGACTGCAGCTGTGCCTGCCCCTTTAATAAGACCTTTTACATGGATTTCTTTGAAGCAACATGAGATATACAGGTACAAGGGGAAAAGGCTATGAAGTAAGAACAAAACCACCAGAAAACACCTTACTGCAGCCCAGGAGAAGAAAATCCAGTTACTGTAGAATAAATCTATAGAGAGGAAAAAAGGACATTATCAAATTGTTTCTAAGAAAGGCTTTACTATTAGTTATACTTATACAAGTAATGTGCACATTAAAATCTACAAAGGTATGACGAGTAGTCAGAAAGCAACCTATGTCACACAAATTTGTCAAGGAAATATATCAGTTATTACATGCAGATATACAAGAAAAGACAAGTGCTTTGAAAAGTAAACATGAGTAAGATATCACATCAATACATAACAGTCAAAATAATCATACATGTATCATGTCAATATAATGTATCAAAACTTCAAATCAAACTATCAAATCTTTAATAGGCAATAATAGATATCACATCTCTTATGCATACATTTTCTTACTGATTTAATTCAAAGGGCAATTATAATAGTTGCAAAACTGAAATGCAACAACATGCAAACATGACATGTACATGTACTGTACATAATTAATTATCCAACAAAAGATCTTTACTAAAAATCTACATACTACACATGAACCATGCATTCATAAATGTTGCTTCTTTAGACAATTTGTATTCAGCCATACATTGTACGCCAACCAAACTTTCAAAATACATGTACAATGGCATGTACTACAAATATCTCTTCAAAATTATGACCAATGATATTAAGAGTTCACAGTATGAACTTCGCATATGTGGTCTGATGCATTGTGGGTAACATGTCAGAGTTGAGAATTAAAAAAATGGTGGCCAGGGGCCTTCAACTTTGATATATTACCCACAGTGCATTGGACTGCACATGCACACTTCAAACCGTGAACTACCTTACGGTAATACTTTCTTTATGAGTTTTTTTCCAATCTTACGGGATGGTTGTGTTTGGCTGGACTGTACATGCAGCTGAGAGGATTATCTTCGAATTCAAATGCAATTTACAAAGTTCTTGCTTTTATCCATCTCTAAAGCGAAAGCTACATGTGTATACAAGTTCATTGAAGTTGGACACTTACTTGAAGGTGTATGTCAAGTTGTAGTCTGTTCTGATCAACGGGTCCCGACCGCGGTTCCACCAACACGTGAAGGCGACGAGATTGTCGGACTGACAGCGCTCGAACCTGGGCTGATCTGGAGGGTCTAGAAGGGTCGTGAGACGAGTGACAAATGTCATTATTGAGGCCTCTGCACCATTATGTACATGTAGTGTAGAGCGTATAGAGCACACAGAGAATATATTCATAACGGTCACACACTACTACTAGTACTATTCATAATGTTAGAACTAAGCTACTTAATTGTGAACTAGTATTGGCACACCACACACATGTACACCAATGTAACTCCTTGTACTGAGCACCCAGTTACACCATAGCATAATTCCACTAGGTGTGATTTGGACAGTGACATTTGGTAGAAAGTTAATCAAGATAGCATTCTGGAGTAAAGGCTACATGTATATGAGACATGTTGTCCAAACCACACCAGTTGGGACAAACTTATGCAATGATTCCCCAGTAAAAGGAGTTAGATAGGAATGACTTAACATTGACTTTCATTAATGAAATGGATGGCAAAATGTAGTAATGATCACTAGTGCAGGATAATGAGTGCATGGTTATGGGAAATGCATTTTGGTAATAACCTCTGTAATACATTAGTTTGTTGTTAGATTTGTCACTTAATGACTGTTAACATCATCCAAAGTCTGTTGATTAGTTGTTGATAAACTAAAAAAATCAGGTGGTTAGTTGATTAGTTAAGTGATTTTGTTTGATTCCCTTAGTTGTCATTGATTTGTTTATTGTCTGTTGACTGACTAGTTTTATTTGATTGGTTTATTTTGATTGACTGTAATGGTAATTAATCACCTCAACTTATTGATGTTTATTTGTTTGTTTATCAAGCTACATTTAGCAACACTGTTTAGGGATATTGAAACTCTCACAACTAATTACATCTATTTGCTGGTTTATTGGTTTAAAATAGATTTAATTGCCTTGTTATTAAATTAATAGATTGTTCATTACGTATTGTTTAATTGTGCTTGATTTCCTGATAATTGATTAGTTCACTGATTAGCAGATTGATTGACAAAATAATTTATTGGTTGGTTGGTTCGTTGGTTGTTTTTTTTTTTCCATCCAATTATATAATTTACCCACCGAACGCGTACTTACATCCAACTTTGAGTACCTGGCCACCTTGTAGTCCAGAGGGAGGAGGCAGATAACATTCGTATCTACCAACTGAGCTGACCACAACCGGATTTATCACCAGCTGAAGCAAGCTGTCGCTTAGCACACGATAGCTTTCGTTAGGTAATTGCAAGCCATTAAATTTCCAATATGCCTGGCGAGCCGTATACACCGACGTATCACGCAGCGTGCAGTTTAGGACGAACACAGAACCATTTACAGCCCGGGGGTCATTTGGCGTTACAACACCTGTTAGTGCAGGGAAAACAAACAACAACAAAAAACGATTATTAATGTTATCTCCACAGGTTTACTTACAGCCTACTTCAAGTCGCTCCCCCCCAATATACTGGTCGGTCCGGCGCGACCGACACTCGTAGTTTCCCTTCGAGCTTTCCGTGATGTTGGGGATGACCAGCTGGACCAAGGTTGGGTTCACGACATGCTGCCACTCCGGAGAGACCCTCTTGCTGTAATGCTTCCAGATGACGTCATCCGCAGTGAAGGACGATTGGTTGACGGTGCAGTTGAAAGTAAACGAAGACCCTATTTCCGCCACCGGACTTTTGGGCTGAACGTTGTTCTTGATGACTGTACATTTATAACTTAACAATGGTCAGACTTGCAAGAAAGCAACGCTACACCACTTCAACTTAAAGTGCCTAGTATATGTGTAGTTTCTTAAGATTACCTTTTTGGACGACAGGGCTTACCTTTTTGGCTATTTAACTGCACTGCTGCAGGAGACATTTCAATTTAGCATCACACATTTTTCCATTCCATAAAAAAAACTGTCTCATAATGTGATGCATAGCAGGTCGGTTGTATCTGTGAAAGAATGAATAGACTCTGAGGCAATTTTTGCATACTACTCGCCACATGTGACATGTGACGTTAATTTCATCATCGGACAATGTAGGTTTAGCCTAATAGGTGCAGGTAAGTAGACATCAGAAATATCCTACAATAATCTGCATATGCTAGATTTGGTGGTGTTTTGAGCCCTGTACTATAGTACATTGTACAGATTAGAAAATTTAGTGCTGATGTACATGTAGTACAATACATCAGCACTAAATTTTCTAATCTATACAATGTATAAATGTACAGGTATGCCTTGCATGTACATATTGGCCTTCTAAATTTCATCCAATAATATCCATTCAACTTTTCCCTGAGAAACAGTCCTACATTGTGTACTTGAAGTGGTGTAGCATACAAGGAATTGCATCATTGCTTTTACATTACGGTTACATGGACAACATCAAGTTTCTTAATAAAGATATTAACTTAATATGTAATGATAAATGAAAATAGTTTAATCTGAAGGTTTTAAATTTGATTAAATATCAGGCAGACTATCATAACAAGTTTGTCTCTCTATTCACAGTAAAATTCTGGTTGCAGTACATGTTGCATGCAACACTGTATTTGGAATCTTCACTGGGGGCCTGCATGAAAGTGGGAGGGGGGTGTACTGTGTGTCAATTCTCTCTATGCAGAATTCAGGAAAGCATTGGCTATATATTACTAGTAGTACAGTAATCAACTTCAGCACACTGGCTTTTGCATACTCTAAATTCAGGTGTGTATTTTGCGTAGAATGCACGCTCTATGTCAAATTTGAGGGGTAAATACAATATACATGTACAATGTACATGTACAAATCACACATTCACATATGGAGTTAAAATAGGACATGTACATATACGTACATATACTTGACAATCACATGCAGGTAAGTAGACATGCAGGCCCCCCGTGACTTAAACAACTGAAGGTAGTTATACTAGTGCGCATACTAGTCTAGAAGTTTCATGTACAATCATTATTATGTACCCACCATCCAATTGGAGCCAAGCTTGTGCAGTAGTCATGAGCAGAGCGCTCACAACCAGCAGACAGCGAGCAGCCGAATGTGTTGCCATGGTGAAGTCACGACGTCTAACTACAACACGACGCTACCGTTTCATCTAGTACACCGTCATGGACATCTAGAGAGAAGAAAGGCTGTTAGAATTTACGAATTTGAGCTTACAAAATGTATAAATATCCCATGCCAATTCAATTTCTTGGTTCAAGAATTTTCACAGGAAATATTGGAGATGACACTGGTGAATTACTGTACATGTAAACAGCAATGCAAATAGGAATCCTGTGATATACATCGATGTATAAAAATATTGTATATCCAAATGTTATAGCGGTCAGTATACTACATTGATAAACATCTCAAATGATGACTCTTTAACTTTCAATGCATTGAAAATAGAAAACTATAAAAAGCAGGAATTTCTCCAGATAATCATATTTTGGCGTTGATTCATATCGATTGTCTTTTTTTTTTTCAAAATTAAAAGTGGCAAATCTCAGAGCCAAGAAATCAAATTGGTCTTATATATTGTATTCCAAAGTGCCAAAATGTAATGATAACATAAAGAAGCCAAAGTTGAATAATCATTATTCAAAGCATATCATCTAACTATAAGTGTAAGGTTTGTTTCCTTCTTGTGTTTATTCAATTTTGTGTAACATGAATGCAAATCTTGGTCCTACAGGGGAAGTTTAAGTTAACCAAAGACTCATCATCAGCTTCTCAGCCATCATATTGTCTTGTCTAGAACTAACACTTGCAGGGGTGTACTTTGGATTAATCAATTATACATATACAGTAAGTCTTTATAAGCCTACAATTCACTGGCAAAGACCAGTAACGTTCCCCAGAGTTTTTCAGCCAGGTTGCCATCTCCATTACATGCTTTTAAAGTTGATCCCAATGGGTAAGGTCATCAGTCATAGTCATACTCTACTACATAGATAACAACATGGTCTGCATCAACCCTCCCGCCAGACTGGCGTCTTTGCACATCAACTACGTACAGTCAAACCTGCCTAAGAAGGTCACCCAGGGGACCAAGGTAAAGTGGTCCTCTTGGACAGGGGCCATCTTTGGCAGGGGCCAAGGCACAAATGCTTGTGCCAGCCTATTGAAAAAAAAATCAGGAACTAGACTAGGAAACATGGCCAGCTTGGCATGTATGACTACAATTGTTCATGGCTCATTAGTTGAATAAGATAGAATAGATTAGAATAGCAGTTACATTGTTCCTATTACCTGTTCACATATTGCATATTTACTTTTTTATCCTGTATGTATACCAACGTTATTAGATTTAAGTAGAGATAGTAGGTTCGATAAGTATATCGTACACGTAGAAGTTCCTGTCAGCAAATAGTCTTATACATGTATCACCACATTTTCTTGTCAATGTATGCAATTAGCCCTCGGGCAGGAATTTGCAATAAACAACTTCAATTATCTTTGTATTTATCAGCTTGTTTGTTGACATAACAGGTACACGTACATGTGCCTCCAGGCAAGGTAAACATACACACATTCTTTCTATTCTAAAGGTTAACGATCAGACTGATCCACTCATACCTACTTACACGTGTACCCCTATTCTTAAGTTATAGTACTTAGGCCACACCAATTTAATTTGTTGTTTCTCGGATTCGCCCTGTCCATTTTTTTCTGATTTGCCCCCCAAAAAATTTTTTGGTTCTAAATTAACTTCAAAATGCTCAATGAAAGACATATTTTGGCCCCAACGGTTGATAAAAGTCCTTTTCTTCCTAGTTCTTAAGTTTTACAATGTAACAATGCAATTTTGTTTCATTACAAGTTCAAAATCTATTGTTTTAAATATAAGCCAGCCTGGTATGTTCACTTCATGGCTCATATTGTACATTTCTGGCTATGATTGGGG
>NW_017804575.1:339596-342539 GCF_001625305.1 Branchiostoma belcheri
ATGGAACCTTGTCATTAACGGCCCCTAAGAAGGGCTGTGTAGTATACCCTTTCCGGAAAAAACACATGTAAAGCAGACTGCAGACAAAAACATGACTTTGTTGGTTCTATTTGGAAGCCTGCTAAGGATAAACATTAGATGCTGCCACTTGCTATGTATTATACATTGTATAGTATCACACCTAATAAAAGTTTTTTTAGAAGAAAGCTCATACAGCTCAGAAAGTTGGAGACGCCAGGAGGAACGTGCGACTTAATGAAGTAAGTCTACGTAATGCAAGTGCCACGTACACATGTAGGTGTCTTGTCATCACTGTGTCAATGTCGAGACTTATTGTCAGGAAAAACTGTGTTTAAGTGCCTGAGTGGCAGTTCTTTTTTTTTCTGTCATATTTACACAGGGTTGCCCACACTGCTTTTCAATGGGGTGCAGTTCCAAGTAGATCTTGCATACACAATACTTACAGGAGATAGGGATCAACAACTTGAACAAGCTCACTAATGAGCCACGAGTCCGGTGACTAGATTTAATTTGTTTTTTACACTCAAAGCATGACGCTTTCAAAACATTTTCTGGTAGCTTGCTTCTGGTACAAAAGCAGTTTGGACACGGCTTGCTGAAACACAAACATCTGGAAATTGTTGAAATTCTGTCCACACAGTCTCTACAACTCTTAGTGCATGGAAATTACATGATTGAAGAATGCGTTTAAAATAACTTCATGTTGAATTCCAATTTGTTTTTGCTGGCTTAGGCCACAGCAAGTAAATTTTATGGATGACATCTTCCGCAGACTCCAAATCTAATGCGAGCGGGCCAAAAAAAAAACAGCGCGGGCCGAAAAAAACAAGGCTCCTACATTTTAAAATTTTGACTCAATCATTGTATAAATTGTTTTGATTCAGTGGGAACATCACATATTTGTACACAGTCAGCATCACATATCACAGCATCAAAGTAAGAAACAAAACATTAAATCAAAGCCTTTTCTTGTCTCCTCTCTTCATAGTTATCTGCCATCCACCTTCCAGCATGATAACAGACATTTTTGCCTATTTTCGGCATGTTGACCACTGTCAGAAGGCAACAAAATTTCTTGCTTTTTTTTCCAAATCAGACGAATATTAATGCGCGCGCTGATGTCATCCATAAAATTTATTTGCTGTGTCCTTAGTCCTTAGTTTAATCAGATCAGTAGCATATATAAGCTTTATCTATTCTGGATGACTTCCCTAGGCTATAAAATCTTGACTGACCATGGCTTCTGGTCCTGCCTACAAAAACATCAATTCTCATTACTCTGATAAAGCACATAAAAAGAAACAGTGAATTGAAAGCAATTCTACTAATACATCTATACTACAGTACCAGTTATCCCTGAGAAATGTCATTGACACCGTTTCTATCAAATATGACAGATCTTGCAGATCTTGGTAAAGATAAATTTAAGAGGGCTATAGGTGTGCAGGAAGGAAGTGGCAACCCTAGCCTGCTTTGGACAATCTGGCATTCAATTTCAACTTAATTTGTTAAACCGTAAACGTTTAACCAATGTCCTTGGTTTAACGTTTAATTCAGGATAACAAATAATTTTGCCCGTGGACCATGCCCCGAGAACCCTCTAGACTTTGCACTGTGCAAACAGACTTCTTATGCGGGGAATCCGTCTCTCCCCGGCAAAAACCGACCCTGAGGCATAACTCACGTCGCTCCCCCCAAAACATTAACACTGCCGCATTACAAGTCTGCGAAGGAAGCTACTAGACTTTTGGTGCTTGGTACTTAATCTTACCCCCTCCTGCATAATGTACACCACAAAGCTGAGTCAGGCTGTTTGGACAAACAGACATATATTTGCTACATGTAATAACGAACATATACTAATTACTATAGTGAGTGACATTGCAATTCAATGTAGAACTATCCAAACCTACCTACAGCATGAGTTTGCTGAACACAAGACGCCCTCCAAATGCCAAAACAGTGCTTCGGGCGGGACTTAAACTCACAGATGAGTCACATGTTTCGAGATTATCAGTCATGCATATAACTAAGTAGGCTTTGTCAAAGTCACTGGCACATACACGAACACTAAGAAAGGTGCTTGTCTATTCTGGTCAAGGTCCAATGACTGACTTTACCCACATCATGAGTCGTGACAAACTTTAAATTTGTTTGCACTGTGAGTGTACGTACGTGTGACAGGTGTTAAAACATACAGGTGCCCATTTTCTTCAATGTGGTATGATTAATGAAGTTATTACACAGTGGCACACCTTTGTTTGTTACCTCCATGAAATGTGTCACGGAGGTTACTAGTATATTTTCAGTTGCGTTTATCTGTCCGTCTGTCCGTCTGTTGGTCAACAAGATAACTCAAGAACGTCTGGATGGATTGGTTTCATACTTGGTGTGTTGGTAGGGTGTGACAAAAACTGGAAATGATTAGATTTTGGTCCCCCTAGTGGCTTCCCTTGGTACTGCAGTGCAACTTCCGGTTTTGATATCTCGCGATCTGGACATGCTAGGGTCATGAAATTTGGATGATAGGTAGCTCTCGTGCTTGGGAAGAAGTCACATGAGTTTGGGCCCCCTAGCGGCTTGTTCTGGAACTGCAGGATGGTTTCTTTAAAAATATTCGAGAGAGGATAACTGAACAACTGTTTGATGGATGATCATGATTTTTGGTATGTAGGTAGCTGAAATGATGCTTGACATGATTAAAATACAATTATGCAAATCAGGATCTAATTTTCATAATTAATGAGGAAATTCTATAAATCTGCTGTATTCCATATTAGGGCTATGAAACACTTTAGACATATGTAATTGAGAACAACAAGATCATTGGTAGATATTGATTATGTAAATGAAGACCTAATTTGCATAATTAATGGCAAATTGATACAATTTTATGGTGGTAACTGCTGTGAATTTAATACT
>NW_017804575.1:342559-344317 GCF_001625305.1 Branchiostoma belcheri
GGCGGTATTCTATGAATGACTTTGAGTTTGATGCCTGTAATCTTCTTCATAATGGGTCGTGTGGAGAGGGAATAGAGAAGCCCTGCCATTGAAAGGATAGATTTTCACGACCATATTATGGTCCGATGGGCCCCACAAGAAAACTAACATAGCCAAACTGCGTCGCCAACCTGAGAAATAACCAGTAAATAACTACTAGTTCAAAAATTGAAGATTGTTAAATTGCAACTAGGATACATATTTATTTGAATTCTATCCAGGATAAATTGCATTGACAGGATAGACTGGGACGGTTAGGTAGGTCACCCGAGGCTGACCTCAGCCCTGCCAGTCGTACCTCTGGGAACGTCCCCGGAGGACCTGGGCTAATCTATACCACTATCCGGGCTGGAATAGAAAGTCGGGCTGTTTCCTGCTAAAAGTTTGATACGACGGCCCCTCTAACAAGTAAGGCATATATGATAAATGAGTTTCTCTTTGTGGAGGAAGATTAACTTTCTACCAGGCACCATGGATCACTGGAAAAATAGTAGAAAACGGCCAAAATAAAGGGAATAGTTTGCCGCTAAAGGGTCAGATAGCCCGCTAGAGAGATACAACTCACCGGGAGGAACCCATTTATCTTACATACCACATACCATCACAACAATTGGCCAGTTTGTGTGATTTTGTAACTTGCAATTGTCTTCAATGTATTGGACATCGCACGCTTCAACAACACTGGCTGCATAGAAGAATAATTTAGTTGAAGGAGTTTTTGCCGTTTTGAAGTTTGGATCACCGCGTATCAGAGGGAAGAAAACAACCTTTCGCGGCCAGACTCCCCAGGCCAATTCTCCTCTTCTTTTTGCCGAATTCTACGATCCGTATTTCCGTAGAAAGACATGGTACAGGCTTGGTGAATAGTCTGTTGCTTCGTTCACTACGATAATCATCTTCACAAAAAACCTACACTATACACACACACAACACCCACCAAAACAATATCACACTGTCGAAGGCATGAGACCTCCGAACTCTAGTTGGGCTTGAAACACTTTTTTCCTGCAAACCTGCACTGGTGCAGGTTACAGTGTTCTCGCCAGGCCTTTTGAGCATAGCGGGCCGCTATGCTGTGAATTTGTTCCGCTCGCCAGGCCTTTTGAGCATAGCGGGCCGCTATGCTGTGAATTTGTTCCGCTACGCTGTAATTTTGCCGCTATGCTGTGTTTCCGACCAGCGTAGCGGGATTTTCAGTTGATTTTTACCCTTTTGATCTCGGCTACCGTCGCAATAATCCTTGCTTTAAACTTGATAAAAATAATGTCTTTGCTCTCGGCACAATGAACATCTCATAGAACGCAGTTTCAAGTAACAAAGAAGTGATTCACAACCTGCTGTGAGTTAATTAATCAAACCCCACAAATTGGCGGCGATAGACGGGCGTGACACAGGGCGTGAGATTCAGATCAGGCCGCCAGGAGCGGCTCGGGAGCGGTGCGCTAAGTTTTGCCTGTACGTTCAAGCTCAGTACTCGGTAACAAACATTATCACTTACATCAGTACCTAGTCTTTGAGATTTCCTATCAATTACACCTAAAAACTAGCAGAAATACCCAAATTTTGAGATAAACAAGGGCCGAAGTGAGAACTTGAAGTAGTGACCTGCTGCCCTCCCCTCATGCTTGACGGGCGTAAATAAAGATCTAATTCCAGAAACCTGGGTGCCATTATGTACGCCACTCAACAGCATACATCCTTTATTGTTGTCCAAAACTT
>NW_017804575.1:344337-385660 GCF_001625305.1 Branchiostoma belcheri
TTAATGAGGAAATTCTATAAATCTGCTGTATTCCATATTAGGGCTATGAAACACTTTAGACATATGTAATTGAGAACAACAAGATCATTGGTAGATATTGATTATGTAAAATGAAGACCTAATTTGCATAATTAATGGCAAATTGATACAATTTTATGGTGGTAACTGCTGTGAATTTAATACTTGCCATACTTGGAAGTTCAATTAAGGCGAACATCACTAAACATAATTTATTCAAATCAGGACCTCATTTGCATAATTTATGAGGAATCGCTAGAATAGCCTTATTTCTTAAGATAACCCTGTCATTGGGCGGAGAATATGATCAAATTATATAATATATGCAAATGGGCTCTTATAATTTGCATATTGGCAGTTTAAAAATGTATAATTCGTCAGCTTGGATGGCAAACATGAGTTGGCAAAGGTATGTCAGAGGTCATACTAGTACTTGCATATAACCAACAATATCATACGTTGCCCATGTTAAATGGTAAGGATTTCACCAGTGTGTTGTATGTTACTAGGTAGGGGCTATGTGAATAATTTGTATAAAAATTTTGCTAATGAGCAGGATTGTAAATGTAAGCCATTTATGTGATCATCACTATGCATAAGCTTTACGAAAGCACTAAACATGTCATGGAGGTATGAGATTGTCGAACTCTAGTTTGTTTATGCTTTCTTGCTTTTTTTTCATAAGCACCGACTTGGCAATTTACTCCCAGGAATGTTCATCTATTCTTAAGGGTGTCAGAGCACACCGATGTTATCAGTTGTACAAGTACATTTACCAGGAAACCCATTGTTAGGACAATCCTGGGGGGCGTTACGGGGTGGTTCAAGCCCACAAAAGACTCCTTAGTCATCAAACTCAAACTAGTTAAAGTTTCAAAGTTTTCTAGGAAAAATGGGTGGTTCAAGCCCACAAAAGACTCCTTATCAAACTCAAACTAGTCAAAGTTTTCTAGGAAAAAGGAGCAAGAAGGGCACAAATCGTGAGGGACTATGCTGGGAGGATTGGTATTTGGGCTTGAAACACTTTTTTCCTGCGAACCTGCACTGGTGCAGGTTACATTGAAAATTACCCGACAAATTCTACCTGCACCACTCAGGTTTTGAGAAGTATGGATGATACGGAAGACTGTTCTGAAACCATTACCATTATTCACAGGTGGTAACAGTAAATGCAACAAATAAAAATCCACACCCACAGCTGTACATGTATGTATAAATACATTCATGGACAAGTGCAGGTTAGGTACAGGAGACATCAGAAATAGATACCTGCACATCTCTAATTCCACCTGCACTAAGGTACATGTATATATGCACCAAGCCCTGGATATATAACAATAACTCTCCAAAATCCAACCTAAGTCAGACCTCAACATTGAAAAATGGTGACTTTAGGTAAATATACTTAAGGCGGCTTTAGATACTGGTACTAGCACCAGCTTTTCACGTTCAGTCCCTGGCCACAATACAAGGGATTCCCTACACACAATGAACGTACAATAGATGACAATAATAACTAGTACTGTCAACGTTAACATCTCCTGGCTTAGAAAGAAAAGACAGCCGTTCCAAACCCTTACACTTCAGTTCAAAATTGTTAAATTAAAAGCTTTCCCTAGTAGTCAGTCCTTGGCAACAACAACAATAGTTGGAAGTACAAAATACAAATATGGTGCATAACACAAATTGCAATGTTATTACCGTCCAGTATCCTGGCTTAGCGAAAGAAAGGTCACCTGGGTAAGCAGAAAAGGGCAGGTACTTACCAGGTAGCTCTAGATCCAGGCTCCTTAGCTCAGAAATGTACGCTTATTTACTAGCAACTTCAAGATCTAGACCCTTGCTTTCAGAAAAGCAGACCCAAACAATACGATACAAATTACAATTCGATACAAACTGCAATACAAGCAGAGAAGAAGTAGAAGAAATACTACTGTGTATGTTGAATGGTGGCCACTCAAGATACTTGCAGCTCAGCATGCTGCATCAGACCCCTGCAAGAGACTTCCTATCCTTCATGAGGATAGACCAACACTGGGTTTTCTAATGATACTGTGTAGTGTAGCCTGGTACCCAATTACCATTGAGAGCTGCCCGGCATATTAATATAAAGCATTAAGAGAGTTACCATTTCCCAGTTCTGCACACTGGGAAATTTTGATGTGGTTAAAGCTTCAGTTAGTTGAATCAGAAAGGGCCGCTGGACTGTCAGAAAGAAACCCCTGGGGCCAGTAAAACAAGCTCTGAGCCAGCCATGGGAAATGGTAGTACCAGGCTAACAACTCTGGGGGTGTTCTAAGAAAACACCATTAGCTGCTGAGTGGGAAAAAGGAGAAACCTTGTCCAGATGACAAATGAAAACATTTTAACAGTTACCGTGGGGATCGTATCGCCATGGCAACTCCACTCTGGCACAACTCCAAGGCTACCACATGATGCCCATTCCTCACAAAATCAAGGAGGAGTTGTTCAAACATTGATTCTGTTATGCGTCAATGTCATTATTCATACCAATCCTAATCTCCAAGCAGATTATATGGTGGCAAGGCAGTATCCAATGGTATTATCCACAACCACATGATGCCCATGCATTACTCACAAAATCAAGGAGGAGTTGTTCAAACTTTGATTCTGTTGTGCGTCAATGTCATTATTCATACCAACCCTATCCTCAAAGTAGATCATATGGTGGCAACACAGTATTCATTGGCAGAGGAGTGTCCTTAAGCCATGGGTGGCCAATGAAATACTGTCAGCCTAATGAATACTACCTGGTCTTTTGTAGCCACTAAAAGATCATTCTGCTTGGAGATTAACCAATCTGGGGGGTCCACTGTTCATTGTGCTTGTCAAAACGAGCAAGGAAAATTTCCCCGGTACAATGAACCTGTAAATACTATAATATACTCATTACAGTGTCTGTCTTTTATGTCATGACTAGTGGGGGATTACAAATGTAGCTCTTCATTGAGCTAAAACTGGGTTGAGATCACTTCCTTCTTTTTCCTTTTTTTGCCACATGAAAAAAAAAGCACGTAGCTTCACAAACCTTCAAGTGTTCTTGTAAGTTCAGCCATACATGCACTTTAGTTTATGACTGCCATTAACTTGGAATCAAAGCTCTTATGGCCTACCATAATCTCCAAATGTGCAGGCAGTCAGAAAATCGTGACTGACCTTTTTGCAAAGTACTTGGAAGAAATCCAGCTGGATGTGTGACTTACTGGCAAGGCCAAAAAGTCACACAAATCCAACTTTGGTTATTTGTATATACGTGTACGTACCCTCGCTTACTAAAGCTGTCTATTATTGGAAAGGGGCCAGCGAGTTGTCTCGGCACGTGCGCAGTTAGCCTGATTAAATCACTTTTGCCGGCCGCCCAACATCCAGCCGGCCCCCCTATGGGGAGGGGCCAGTAAAGCCGTGGACGGCAGAGTTTGCATTATACAGACTAGTGCGCAGTATACACGTAGGATTTCACTTCCAAGAAGAGGATGCAATTGCAAGAAATTGCTCTGCAAGGAAAAGCAATGCATAAAAAGCCAGATTTCCATCCTGATTTATATGTGTGTACACGTGCCACATGGGTTTCCACTGATTTTCAAAGTGCACACGCCACATGTCCACTGTGGGGAACCTGTGGAAATCATTGGAAACGGACCAAATTTTGTGTCCTATGGTGGAAATTTGCGTGCATGTGGTGTGGAAATTTGCGTGCATGCATGGAAACTCCAGATGTGTGCCTTTTTCATGCAGTAAAAGTTGACAAAAAGTCTATTTTGGAACTAGGAGGGAGCTAGAATATGCTTCCAAGCAAATGTCTGCTTTTACAGTTGAGTGACAAATTTTCGGAAGTTCTGTTATAGTGTTGACGCATATTTCAAAGTCAAATCTTAATTTTATCAAAGACTTGTGAAGAGTCACATGGTTCTCCCCCAAAAGAAACACCCCTATGCTGAAAGACAATCACAGTGTATACGTGCCGTGGGTTGGGCTAAATAACAGCATTGGGTGTCCAAATGATACCAGGTAATCACTGCATAAGGGGTACTCTCCAAGCAGAGGTTTGGGTTTTGGGGGTATTTTTAGCGTGTTTTTAGGCTTTTTTATCGGGGTTTCTCTTTTGCACTGAATTTGTTTGGTGGAAAAAAAAATTCAGTGCAAAAGAGAAACCCCGATAAAAAAGCCTAAAAACACGCTAAAAATACCCCCAAAACCCAAACCTCTGCTTGGAGAGTACATAAGGGGTCCCCTAACAGCCTACAGAGAACTATGATGGATTTTGGTGATGGAATCCATTACCAAGAAGAATGGACTTGGACATTTCAGACTTCTGGGAACTTCTGAAGTATTTTCTGAGGGTTTTCAGGGTTGTAAATGCACTAACTAAATTAGCAACTGTGGAGGGCATTATGATGTCATCTGGACTGGGACAGGAAACGTACAAACTTCTCAGTAACTGTAAGCCACCCAAAATACTATAAGTACTCCAATACCCAGGAGTAATCATGCAAAATTCTCCACCCACATATTAATGCATTACAGTAAATGCAGACATATCTCTAAATAATGTTAGATACGAGTATCATTTGACCATCTGAAGATTATGGTTTCTGTATGGTTTCCCTGGATAGCAATCCCTACCAGCATGACAACAGCTTTAAAGTTTAAACTCCCCGATAACATGACAGTCCCGATAACCTTCATGCAGAGGTGTGGTTTGCTCGTTAATTAGAAACAACTGTTTCCTTTCCTGTAGTGGGGAATATAACAGTCATGGTTCTCTTCAGTGTATTTCTATGTAATTAGGCATGTGGTCTGCCGTTATGTCCGTGTTGATGCACGTTTCCTTTTTTCAATGTAGAAGTTTTCATATTTCAGTAAATGCATATTTCAGAAACACCCCTATTTTCATAATCCTGTGGAATCGGCCATTTGTTGTGTGGTAGGTGCTATGAGCAGATATTATGTGTTTTTTGTGAATTTGTTTGCTAGTAGATCTGTTGGGAATGGGATTATGACTTACAGTTTGCACCTACTACGATACCTTATCAAAGAAATAATAATTATGTAGTAAGTAAAAGATATTGTTATGAAAGATGACTTTGTTCATCTGTTTAGATTGTCCTGTTGTTGATCTTATACATGATAATACATCCTGTGTTTACACAAACTCAGCCCAGGGATTTATAATCCCCACCCCAGCAACCTTTGGGGTGGGCGGCCGCCACAAGTGTTCCAGGGCTAGCTAGCCTCCACCAGTAAATTGGTCAAGGGAGTCAGGCTGCGGGAAGGTAGTTTCCTCTAGTCCAACTATATTATGTGGCCAAACTCCCCTGGCAAATATTCTCCTACATAGAGCCAGTGTAGTTAGTCTGGTAGAGACTAGGATTTAGCCATTGTCACGATACCAGCTAACACTGTTTACATACACTATACATAAAATTATATATGTTCCCAATCTGCAAAATATGAAACTTCATGGAGAATTGTCACCTATGGACACTTGGTGCCTATTACTATATTACTTATTTTAGCACCGCCATTACAACAGCAGTTCAAACTTTCTTTGATTCAACCTGAGCAATGTTAGTAACTGAGGGGTGTATGTGATAAAATTTCCTCGGGGGCATCTTGGCCCTGGTCCCGTGGAGCTACACGGTCACTGTACACGTATGTAGACCCTGGCTACAGTCTCGCATCCCCCTCCACACCTCCTATACATGTATGTGTTGTCTGCATTTGAAATAAATAAAATGTATGTGTAATCTGACTATAGTAAAGTTTGCTGCAAAACGTTACGACTGCTGAACCAAATTGCTGTCTGAATATGCTAACTATGTTGTTATCCTTGCTCTATCTCTATTATTTTGCCAGACATTGCATCTAAATGCTAGGTTTCACTTGGTTCAGGTGTATGCTGCCTGTCTCACTTTTGTCCCTTGGTGACTTGAGTGTGTTATGGTATACATACCAAGCCTTTGTGTTTTCTCTATTTACAGCACTGGGAAAAGGACTTGTACAATTGTGTTTTCATATCCTCTCATTCCAGCAAGGTTGATACATATCTCTGCTTGGCCGAGTGCCGCCAAACTTGGCAGGAGAACAATGGTTAAGTCTGCCTGCCTGATTAAATCACTTTACGGTTTCCTGACTCAGACCATTCCACCCGCAGAAGTTGCAACAATGTTATATTGATACCTGTCAAAATGATTTCCGACTTAGACCCGGTTTACACAGGGCAAAATAAATGTGTCGGACGCGCGTGCCAAATCGCCTACGACACTTTCCCGCTTACATACAGGGACTGCGACTCCCGCTTCGCAACGCAGCTGTGGCGGTCTGCGTTGCGTTGCGTCGCGTCACATGTGGTGAACCCTGACCTGCCGCGACCTTTTCTAACATCTTCATCTAGGTTACCCCCAGACACCTGCAAGGGGTGCCGTTAAGGGGGGGGGAGAGGAGGTCAAGGCTAAGGCGGGCAGGCTCAACATTGGGAGCCATAACTACCGGGCCAGATAAGGAGTTCCACTGTGGGATGGTACGGGAAAAAAAGAAAATCTGTAGGTGTCGGTGTGTGAAGCGCTGTTATTGTTTTTCATGCGACAAATGATGATTTTCTTCCTCTCTCGCGCGTATTTGCAGTGCCGGGCATGGCGCAGAAGACGGCATGGGCGCCGTAGGGATTGGAACTATGATATAATCCAATGGGCAGCTTTCCTTGGAGCCTCCTTCTTTCTGAATGTTTTCATTTTACTGAAAATTCTGTCACAGTTGTATATAAATTATAAGTTATGATTATTAAGTTATAAATTTTATATGAAAAGAAGAAGAAGAACTGGCTTATGTTCAGCATACACCAAAAGCGGGATACTATAAATAAATACCACGGCTAGGTAACAAAGTAAATATTCAAATTATACAAACATTAGAGGCAACCCAGGCAAGGACAAAACTGAGACTGGAATGGGTGAAAATTTATAATAATTTATATAGGAAAAATTCATCATAATTTATACAGAAAAAATATGGACCAACGGGTGGGTGGGGGTCTCTACAGGCACCTACAACCACTGCACATATTTTACCACCCTATAAACATACTCAACGACTCTAGATGTACAAAAGAAAGTAAAGTTATACAAGTAAAAACACCTACAAATTGTAAATCATGTTACTGTGTTCGTCAGAACTTCGTAGATGCCCCCCCCCCACACACACACACATACACTGTACAACGCTAACACCATTTCTGGCGACATATTTCTACTGTCAATCGGATTATCCCTTTGGTTATGACTTCCTCTAGATACCGCGATGTTTTAAAGAACGACACCCGTGGGGTACCGTACGTAACACGCTAAAAATCCGGCATAAGCTCGCAGAGAAAGCATTTTTCCCAAGTGTTCACTTCCTCCTTATCCACGAGTCGACCTGAGATTGAGTCGTGACCGAGTCGTCCACACAACTAATCCATCAAAATCATACACGATTCACACATTGGTATGGAAATGAATAACTCACCCGTGTTTTCTCTGTTTGAACGGAGTCATATCTTCGGTTTTTCGCTGTTTTCTTTCCTTCCTGTTCAGTGGTTACTCTGGCTCCGACTTCTGAGAAATGATCCAGTCCCTGCTGCCAGGTAGATTACAATTTCTTTCTTCATAGGGGTGTTTGGTATGAGAATGAAAACTTGTTTACGGTTTTGTAGCATTTGAATCGCATTTCATTATATCTTTAAAATTAAAAATCTGTTGTTTACTCGTTTAAAGTTACGTAAATCTTTCTTAGTTGTTCTTGTGTGTATTTGAAGCTTTACAACTACTTCGCTTTCCCTAGTTTGTTAAAATGGACGACTCCATAACGGAGTTAGGCGGAGCTACCCATATATGGTCACGGTGTCATTGACGTCATTCCGCGGTGTGTTTACAGTATTCAATGGCCTGTTTTTCTGGTCCAAGCAGAGGTTTGGTAGCCTAGTGTCCAGCCTTGTTTGATAGCTTTAGTCCGCTCCCCACGGATCAAATCCACTCCCCGCCAACATTACATTGTTGGATCTTGGGGAGCGGACTAAAGCTAACAAGGCTGGGCACCAGACTAGAGGTTTGAGTTATGGCTTCAACCCTTGTAGGCTTTTTTTAGGCTTTGTAATGGACTTTCTTTTTTGCGCTTGTATCTTTCTTTATAGATACCACCGCAAAAAGGAAAGCCTGGTAAAAAAAAGCCTAAAAACGCCAAAAATAAGCCAAAAGGCAAAACCCAAACCTCTGCCTGGAGAGTATGTTTTGTTTACAACAACGTTTTTCAGTATCAAGGATCGTGCTTTTCTTTCGCGTCTATTTTCTGCGTTTTGGATGTCTAACTATCTAACAAAACGCCACAAACAAGAAAACATAAGCCCACAATGATAACTTGCACACCTGCTTTCAACCAGTGTTACTTTGGAACTTGACCACGGGTCTGACCACGGGTTCATAAAGGAGGGTCTGCATGGGGGTACTGGCAACGGTTAACGGTAAATTCAGGACGGTCGGTAACGCTTACACACACCAAGGAGCTTTCATCGATGAAAGCTCCTTGCACATCACATACACACACCATTTGAACAAGTTCATAGCCACCCTACCTTGCACTAGGAATATCAATAACGTTCGCCCTTGCATTTTTACCAAGGGGGCTATCTGACACGAAGCCTTCGCATTCCGGGTTTAGCCTATATAATAGGCGTAAACGAAGAGTTATTCATTAACGCTTAACGCTGAATTTAGGATGACAAATAACGTTCTACGTAGAATTTGTAGGACTACCAAGAATTAAAACGATCAATAACGCTTATGATGAATATACTGATAACGCTTAACGCAGGCCGGCAACGGTTAACGGTGAATCAAAATCGTTGAAAAAGGTCATGCAGGCAATTGTACAGTAATGAGTAGATTTATAACATTACATATATTTCATTATTACTTTTATAGTTTTATAGTTATATGGTTTATATAGTTATGTACTTATAGATAAATAAATAAATAACGCAAGGAACCTCTTAAATGTAAAATCTCCAAGCAGAAGTAACGTCTGATCTCGACTTGTTTCAAACGTATTTTTGTTGTATTTTTTCCATTGTTTATAAACACGCATATGCAAATAAAAATTATCTTCTCCCTCTAAAACTAGCCTCCTTCGCAGTCTTGTTAGGCGTCGGCGTTATTTTTTCTCTGAGCGACGCGAGTAATATGCGGCCGCGAGGGACGATTTGCTGCCGAGGGAGTTGTTGCCACGGAGAGAAGGTTTCTTGCGAAAAAATAACGCCGACTCCCAACAAGACTGCGAAGGAGGCTACTCTAAAACCGTGAAGAGGGCAAAGCGGTGATAGAGGTGATAGTTGCAGCAAAATAGTACTAGTTTGTTTAAAAAATGAGGATCTGTCTCCATAGCGTTAAGAATTTTTCATATATATGTAGTGCTTTCTCAAGTTCCTGGTGTTCTCGATCGAAGAAGCCTGCGCCGGTCAGGAAACGTTACGATACTAGTATTCCATCCCAACATCTGCTTGGAGATCACACTCCAGTATACGTCATGCTCTGGTCATGCGCAATAGGCCACTAACTTTCGCGGGCTTTTTTGTTGACAGCTCGGGAGTCGTCTGCAGCCTGAGGGAAGACGAAGTTCTCGTGATTCGAGGTGATTTTATCTACCATTTTCCTTCAATTTTGAGAATTCATGCCTCTTTCCGGACGTACAATGATGTTGGGAAAGTCTATCTTGGTCAGAAAGTCAGACAAATTTTTGGAGTAATTGTTAAATTTCAATTTTTTTGTGTGAATGGAAGCCGTTGGCACATGTGGGCCGGCTAGCGTCTGTGGCTCTCATGAATTTATAAGGATGTGCAAAGTTCTCTTTAACTTTACAGAATGAAACATGTGAGAGAGTTGATAAAAGTAGATAATTGGTAAAAATATCCCCGTTTCTTGACCGTTGTGTGAACCATTTTTTGCGGGAACCTTGTTTTTTTCCCTGAGTAAGACTGAAAACATCTGTGCACACAAAATTTATGTATCTCATCTCAGGGTGGTGGCCCTAATTTTCAAGCAGATGTTGGGGGAGGGTAGCCTGGGTGACATCCTTAGCCTGGTTACCAGACCTATTTTAGCTCCTGAGTCTATATCCTCTCCGCAAATGTGGAAATACTGGAGCTAAAATAGGTCTGGTAACGTAACTAGGCTATGACATCCTCCATAGAAACAAAGGAGGATGGCACCCAGGCTTTGGGTGGGCATTCCGACATCTGATTGGGCACCAAGAGTCCATGTCTAGCAGGAAAAGAGATGTTGAATAGAGACAACAACAACAACACCTGATTTCAAGATAAATATACTGTCAGAACTTTTCAGTACAGCCATGTCTGTCATAATCATCCCTCTTCCATGTCTGATTTCAAATTCTGAGATCAGCGATACATTTCGTCAGGGAGGGATAATTTGTTGTAACGTTTTGTGGTTTATACTTGGTATGTGTTTATGTATACTGTTCTGGTCTCTTTACACCTTGTACCTACAGTGACCAAATGCCTGTCTGCTAGTACGGATATGCAATACAAAGGCCTGGCTAGGCGACTTCAGTTTGCACCTTCCTGTTAGGTGCCACATGGTCTGGCAATCAAGATCAAAGAACCAAACACAAATACTAGTAATTAGCTTATAATATAAAGACAGGGGCAAAGTAAAGAGTTGAGTTGGAAGTGATTTCAGTCCTATGAGAAGTGTGTTGAGTAACACCAGAGTTCACTTCAATTTGTACTATTGGAGAGTCTACATTAACTGCTGAACAAGTCTGTAACCCTAAAAGTACACAATGCAGATTGACAACATAATACTGCGTCTGTTGCTACTACTAGACTCAACCAAAGTTATTTGAAATTACTATTACTAACTTGATTCTTAGCACAAGTGTTAAGAAACCACAAGACTGAAACATTGATTGTGGAATGTTATACAGGCATTAAAGAGATTCATATCATCACGAAAATTGTGAAGTTTGACAAAAGTTTCTTCTTTCTAGATGGCTGCAGCAAACTTGTTAGAGGAGTTTGACAATAAGCTCCTTACTTGCTCCATCTGCAAGGGAGTCTATGACAACCCTCGTACCCTGCCCTGTCATCACACCTTCTGTGCCAACTGTCTGGAGCTGTGGAGGAAGGGACAGAGACGGTTCACTTGCCCTACCTGTCGTCAGCAGGTGAAGCTACGGGGACCTGATGTCAGCAGTTTTCCCTCCAGTTTCTACATCAACAACTTGCTGGACTTCAGGGCCGTACATAACTCCAGTATTAAGAGACCCCGTGCCTCCTGTGGAATGTGCGAGTCGTATGCCAGTATAGAGGGGACATGTGGGGACTGCAAACTTCTCTTATGTGGAAACTGTCTTACCGGACATGGAAACTGTCCAGCCCTGAAGGACCATTACATTATTGCTTGGAATGAGCTGAATGACCCCAGCAGCATGTTAAGGGTCAACCAGACCCAGTACTGCCCTCAACACACAGACCAACGCAGGACCTTTTACTGCCAACCCTGCGCCAAACTGATGTGCCAAGACTGCGTCACTGCTGACCACCAGCCAGGACCGAACCACGATCCACAGGAGGTTGGTTTGGTGGCACAGAAGTACGTTGATGAACTACAGACCTTAGTTGGGAAGAGCCAGGATTCAGCTGATGCATTGAAGAAGACTAAAGCAGTTGTTGGCAACGAGCTCACAATCATCTCGACAAACTGTCAAATCGTAAAAAAAGAAATCCAGGAACATTTTTCAGAGCTCAGAGCCAAGCTAGATAAGGAAGAGCAGGAAGTTACAGAGAAACTTGTCAAGATGGAAGAGACACAGAAGGAGCCTCTCGTGAAGGAAGAGAAAGAGTTGGAAGAGAGGTTACAATCAACTGAAGAAGACCGTAAATTCTGTACAGATTTTCTCTCTAGAGGTAACGATGTAGAAATCATCACACTCCGGAAGCAGCTAGGAGACAGGCTAGATGCTCTTTCTTCAAGTCAGATTCAGCATCAAAGTCTGAAAAATCACATATCATTTCTTCCTACAGTCAATATTAACTGTGAGCTGTCCCTGACTTGCAAGCCCCTAGTTATCACTGATCCCCCAGTAGCAAGTCTCCCAACTACAATCATCTTTATACCCAATGAAGGTCAAGCTTTGGAAACCAACCCACTTATCACTGTCACCTCCCCTCAGGGGCAGCATGCTCAGTTGGATGCCTCTAGAACGAATGAGGGGGCTTTTCAAGCAGTCTGGAGGCCGAAAACAGTGGGGAAGCATGAGGTGGGGGTGACAATGGGAGGAGGGGGGAGACTGTGTCCCACTCTGAGTGTACATGTGGGTAGTAATGACCCTGTACTGAACTTTGGACAGGAACGGTTTTATATGCCATTAGATATAGCTGTCAGTGGGAACAGGCTCTATGTGGCTGATGAGTTAGTCAGAAATATTCAGGTGTTTGATCTGAGTGGTAACTTCTGTCACTCTTTTGGGACGCCATCAGCGCCTTGGTCACTTTCAGTTCATACTGACGGCACCATAGTAGTGAACACCGTAACAGATGTTGTGAAATATTCCCAATCAGGGGAAGAGCTGCACAAATTTTCCACAAGGGAATACTGCACACATCCCGGAGGCCTGGCAGTACTGAAGGATGGGAGGATTGTTGTAACAGATAGTGGCAAACATTGTATTTTCCTATTTGAAGCCAATGGAACCCTGGTAAAACAGTTAGGAGGGAAGGGGAGTGCAGAGGGGGAGTTTGATACGCCAGCCTCTGTCTGTGTTGACAGAAATGACAACATCATTGTGTCAGATATGAAAAACTTTCGGGTTCAGGTGTTTGACAAGGATCTAAACTTCCAATACCAATTTGGTCAGGAGGGTCAGGAACCTCAGGACATGTGTAGACCTATGAGGGTTTCAGCTGACAGCAAAGGAAACATAGTTCTGGTAAACTTTAATCATTGTGATAGACAGGGGATTCAAGTGTACCGCTCAGATGGCACCTGGGTGGCTACCTTCAGTAGTGATATTACATATCACATACGTCGAGAATCTTGTGGGGTGGCTGTGACAGAGGACGGACATGTCTTTGTAGCCAATTCTCAGCCCCTTTGTATCAAGAAGTACAGATACTTGTGATCGGAACTGCATCCATTCAATTGTGCACACCTAGAAGCTTGCATGTTGCTTCCTCTAACATTTTTGGAATTTTTTAGAAGTTTAGATTGATAGCCCTACCTTTATACATGTACCTTGGTTTATCATACATACCATTTGTGTAGGGAATATTAACTTGCTCACTGTTGACATCCCTATGTAGTACATAAGAAACTTTTGTGACTTATGTTAATTTTCTTTATGTATTATAGGCATATTTATTAGTATTTTTTACCCACTTACTAACTTCCTTGCAATGTGCTAGCCTTTTTACTACTTATTACTTAGGGTCTGCTCTTCAAGCTGAAGTACAGTGTAGAATATCAGTTATTCTTAGGAAGAGACTACAGTATACACTTATTTTATTTCTATTAAAACCTCACCATTGCAGATAAAGTGTGTCCCAATGTGTTAGCCCAGCACAGGTTTTACAACAGGCATACGTGCATTTTTTTTCTGTGCTGAAATGTTGGACCAAACTACATTTGTTCATGTTTACCTTTTTTACTACATACCTGTATTATGTATGCATAATGAGTGAGATTTGGGAAGTCAGATTTTGAAAGTAAGGTTTGGTGTGCGGAAAGCACTCAGTTTTGAGACTGGGGAACTTGCCTGCACAAAACTGAATCTCGTAAGCTTTCATGTCTTTTTTTAGTCCAGGATGTAGCAGTTGGAACTGCAAATCAATGCATTTGGTGGAAACAGTCTCTTGTTTCACAATACATTATACAGCATACCAGGTAGATCTTCTCAGGAATTAATTATATATAATTTACAATCCGTTTACTTGTGTGTTATGTGTGTATTTTTGTTGTATTTAAGTCCAACAACACAAGCTAACCCGGGTGTGTACTGAAATGCCCCCTAGAGACAAGGGAAGGTACCACAGCCTGTGGCTGCAAGGGTATGAATTTAGAAAGCAACTGACAAACGTGATTGAGGAAGGATTTTGTTTGCTGACAGCTAAGCCATACTTGATGACACGACAATTTCATTTGAAACTGCATAGTTAGATGTTCAGAAAGACGGTTCAGTCAAAAAACCATCCCAGCATCTGCTTGGAAATCGATCATGAAACAAGTGCTTTTGAAAAAAAATTGAACTTTTTTTTTGGCAAAATTGTGCTCATTTTTCCAAGGTTTGAATGCTTTGTTCAAAGCCTGGAAAAAATGGGTTAACCTCCAGACAGATGTCGGGATGCTGTTTATGACAGAAATGGGAAGCTAGGAAACGTAACGAATTTGCCCCTAACATCTGCTTAGCACTTGCAGATTACTATTGTTAACGTTACAGAACAAAGTTCTAGTTACGGTAATAGCAGCTTCTTTTTGTTTTCTTTTTATTACAACTGCCATGCAGTAGATTACAGGGCTGTCTGAAAACCGAGGCCAACGTTTAGCAGAACATGGCCGGTAAACACCCTCAGCCGGGCCCGTTAGTACGTGGGATGGTTATCAGGCAAGCCTAACGGTAAGACGGCCTCATTTAGAGCAATTGGAGCCGCATAAAGGCGAGACAGTCGTCCCAGAGGGAGCGACGTCGTTACGTCATGACGTCATTACGGCGTTATCTATGTCAGTTGCCTGAGAGGAGAGATTGCAGATTGTGTGGGGGTGGTTCGTGGGGGTGAATGGTGGTAACAGCACATTGTAGGGCCGTGCATTGATGTTGCAGAGGGTGGATAACATTAAAACAATAGGAGTGAAGATGACGAATTTGATTACTTTTTCCTTCCATCACATTTTCATTTGGTTTGGAACACGATATTTACTCAAGATACAAATGATTTTTCTTTTCGTTTTTGTCAGTTACTTATTATATCCTTGATAGTTTCACGACTAAAATGAAATATATACTCGAATACTTGTATAATAATTTCGCGCCCAATGGTAGACGGTTCTTCATGTGAGCAACAATGTGTTATTCAATAAGAAGTGAAAAGGTAGAAGGATAATTGGTTCAAAATATAAGAAATGGGTTGTGGCGTTATTGATGATAATGGACATGTTGGAAAATAAATCATGTAAAATATAATAATACTGAGTATTCACGCTCCTTCAGCTTTGGTCCGTCTCCTCCCCCTGTAGGCTGGAATATCAGGCACTGGGAAGCTGCCGAACAAGTCCGGTTACGAGGCTACATTCATTGAAATTCCCCAAATGTACAGTAAGGAGCACACAGACCCTTTCATATAACATTGACGTGTACTCTCCTCTTTATTGGTCCATTTTCGCACAGTAATATGCCTCCAGCGCACGTAGTGCTAAGCCATTATGTTTGTAATAAAACGCAGTTTCCATACATCACAGAGTGCCTCACAGCCTGGGCTGTCAGCCGACATCGC
This sequence comes from Branchiostoma belcheri, assembly GCF_001625305.1. NCBI lineage: Eukaryota > Metazoa > Chordata > Leptocardii > Amphioxiformes > Branchiostomatidae > Branchiostoma > Branchiostoma belcheri. The sequence continues at coordinate 359,912 of NW_017804575.1, forward strand.
AGCTGATAGATCAGGGTCTATACAGGGCTGCACTGATGACCCTTTGGAAATGCTATGTCATAAATACAAGGGTGAAATATACACAGGCCATACAGATAATTTTTTTATTACAGGCTTCTCAACCTCGAGATGCTGACTCCAAGGAAATTGATCTGACATGTCTGAGGGTAAAATTCTGGGTTATCTGGTGAATGAGGCGCATATGTCTAGCTCAATGCCTGTACAAGCGCTTCACTGATCTGTCTTTGGAACTGTGAAAAGTCAAATATTGCAATAAATACTGAAAAAAAGTGAATTACGCATATCTACAGAGTCTGCTTCGTGTACAGTCTGCGTAACATGTAGAAAGACAACACGCGTTCAGGTCAATACAAATCTGAGGTAAGAGAAAGAGGTTACATATGCTATTCTGAAGTACAGACAAACGCTACAATCAGAGGTTAAAAGTTAGAGTCAGATATATCTGCAATGTATTTTGTTTGTGTTTACATGTAACATCTTTAAAATACTTTTGGATAGGATAGTCCAGGACTTAATCAACAGGTTTTCTTACTTCTGACATAACATGGCTTAACAAATACTAGTAGAACAAACAGGCAACATATTCTACCCCTAGCAGCCTCCTTTCGTACTGCATCTTCCCACTGCAGTTACAAGCATATACATTTTGCGCAAAAAAACAACAACAACACATTGGGTCTAAAGTATTCCGCTTTCCAGAGTTTTCGTAGTTACTGTGTGATTTAAAGGTAGACTCACTCTCCCACAGTTAGGCTATGTAATATCAAGAAGTATATATAGAAGAATGTCTTCTAAATATACGTAGAAGAAAGGAGTCATTATTATTAGAATTGTTAGGTTATTCTATATTGAGAAACAGCTGACATGAGTCCATATAGCAGCAGCAGCAGACAGACACGTACACTGGCAGCTGAACCTACACAGCCAATATCTCACCCTCCCACAGTCCAGTCAATAGTATAGATCTCTTTTATCTGTAAGTACTGTTGCCCCTGTTTGGTTAGTTGATGTTCGCTTGTGGAACGTCCAGCTGCAGTGAGGCAGCTTCAATGTGAGTGATTGTTTCTTGGAAAGATCCTCCCGTATGCCAAGCAGGACTCTCGCATCATGCAAGCAATGGTCCTGTGCACCGCGTTAACTGACAGGCAGGCCTTATCACGTTCGTAAACATACGTTCGTGGGTAAAAACTGCTTGTAGATGAAGTATCAGTACCTTTTGAATCATTTTTAAGTCATTTTAGTTTTCGCGAGACAATAACTTCTAACACTGACGTCACAAACGGCACAATATGTGCATCTTACAACCGCATTTTGCACTTTTTCGTGGAATAGAATATATAATATATATATAACGTTATATATCTACATTTACTTCAGTCGTAACTACAAAATCAAAACTGTTTTCACCACAGGGAAGTTGCTTCCTGTCTGAGACCTATTCGTAACCTGTGAGTGACCTTTTTTAACTGTGGTCTTCAAAACACCTGATCCAACGGGGGCCAAAGATTCCTGGATGCTCCTCCAACCCTCTCATGTAGAGATTCTATCTTTTCAATATTGATGTGCATTTTCTTGAGTTGAAATACTGTCCCTTTGCTAACAATACTTTTTGTACAACCACAGATGAACGTAACAGAGAGTACATGAATATTATTGTACATTTACACCTTTACAACATGAAAAACCTGAAGTTTATTTTTCCTACATCTCGCTCTTTGTGTTGGTATTTCAAGTCGTTAGCATTTTTTTACTTTGAACAGAAGCTCAAGCCAAACATCTGCTTGGATATTAAATGTTAGCCCACAGGGGCGTTTCATTGAATCTACTAAAAGCCTCATTTGAATGTGGATGCCAGTAGGGCTCTTTTCATTGGTCAACCAGACACGGCCTATTCCCCTCCATTTTGACCGATTACCGTTTTCCAGCAACCTAAGTAAGTCTAGTGAAGACTTGCCTTTATAACCACTTATTATAAGTGGAAGACTTAAAGTTTAACGGTTACATCTAAATGCATGAGTACATCTAGCTCATGACCGTCTTCCATGTCCTCCACTACCTGTGTTTACTGAAAGAAAGAAGAAAGTCATTCATGTGCTTGGAGATTATTCTTGCCACTCGATCAGAAGCGGAAGACTTTGACCCGACTGTTGTTGTACTCTGACACCACGAGTTTCCAGTCGCTGATGAGGGCCACGGCGCACGGACGGCGCAGTCTGTCTGTGGAGGCCACTATGTACCGCTGGAACTGGCCGTCTGAGCTGAACAACGCGACCCGGTTGTTCAGCCAATCAGCGACCAGGATGTTGCCGTGACTGTCCGCGCAGACTCCCTTGGGGTGGTCGAACTGGCCCTCCTCCTCGCCCTGCGTGCCGAACCGCCGCAGAAACTTCCCGCTCGAGTCGAACACCTTGATGCAGTGGTTGCCTTCGTCAGAGACGATGATGTCGTTCCGGTGATTGACGGCTACGTAGGACGGGTCGTCGAACTGCGTGTCGTCGTCGCCGTAGCCGCCGAAGGCGAAGGCGGGAGTCCCGTTTGGGTTGAGGACCTTCACTTGGTGGCCGTCGGCGTCGGAGATGACGAAACGACCGTTCGAATCCACGGCTAGTCCTACAGGGTCAACGACCCCAGAACTGTCATTGTGCCGGAAGAGTCGTCCTTGAGGAGTGCAAAGCTTGATAGACCCGTCGCATCCTAAGATGGCGATGTTTCCTTCAGGTGTGATCGCCACGTCCTTGGGGTATATGTCCACGTTGAAGGTGTGTCTGAGGTTGCCTGTGAGACTACTGAACACCTGCACGACCATGCTGTCGGAGTCAGCGACCACTATGTCCATCTCCCCTCGGACGGCCACGCCGCAAGGCCGGAGGCCCGCGCTGGGCGCCTCGGTCTGTAAGAGCAACGTCGCTCCGGCAAACGGGGCGTTGGATTTTGCCCAGAGCGGTTCGTCCTCGAGCTCTGGCACGCCGTTTGGTATCAAACTAGTCGGTCGCCGTTCGCTTGGCTTTACCTTCTTAGGGCTGGCCGGGTTTTCGGGATCTCTGGCTAAATCCATGCCAGAAGAGGGTTTGGAGAACTTTTCGATGGTCTTTTCGATCTCCTCCACCAGTTGGGAGTGGCGGTCGACTCTCATGTGACACTCCACGTGACCCATCTTCTCCGCAACCCACGACATGTCGTCATCGCGCATGACGTAACGGATCTCGCGAGACAGCGAGTCGATCTTCAGGTCTTCTCCTGTGGAGGAAAATAGACATGACGATTAGACAGTTTCCAACGTACGATCCATTGCTCAGTTACTTGCCTTTAATATCTACATGATATCATGATGTGACACACAGAAGCATGTGGGCAGAACTTACTGCGCCTGTGCGAAACCTGTAATGTACTACTAGGCTATGCATACCACTTCCAGAAAAAGTCTGGATTAAGGTCGTATTCGCGTATTTATCCATCTGTAGTTTTCAAGTGTTGTGTTGGAAAAGATATCGTCTGCAACGGACAAAACGTTGACCAAACATTGAACAAAAACCGTGAAAATCCGTGTTTCGCACAGGCATGGTACGTTATGCCGACGCAATTTTCATTTCAATGTCCCTGTGTGTTGGAATTGACAATTTAAAACTGCTTCAGAATTAATTCTACCATGTCCCAACCTAGCTTTGCTTGCATGACTTTCAGGCAATCCATTGATGACAATACAAGTACTGTGTATCACCTCATCCGATACCTCCAGTGGAATACTGTTTTCCGTAATTGCACCTTATGGTCGTAAAGCCAAACTCGTAAATATCCGGCTATCGGCATTAATGATGCATAGAAACTGTTGCAAAACGAAGTCGTATGGAAAAATCAATGGCGGGTATAACTTGATAACCGACAGAAATCGATTTACGCTGGCGTACATGTCTCACTTTCTATTCCCTCTACACTGAGGGAAGGAAATGAGCAGCAGGAATAAGGCCACAGCAAGTAAATTTTATGAATAACATTCTCCGCAGACTCCAAGACTAATGCGAGCGGGCGAAAAAAAAAGGCAGGCCGAAGAAAACAAGATTCCTACATTTTAAAATTTTGACTCAATCATTGTACAAATGGTTTTGATTCAGTGAGAACATCACATATACACAGCCAACATCACATATCACTGCATCAAAGTAAGAAACAAAACATTAAATCAGAGCCTTTTCTGCCATCCACGAACCGGCATGGCAACAGACATCTTTGCCATGGTGGTCACTGTCAGAGGGCAACTAATTTTTTTTTCAAAAATCAGGCGAAAATTAATGCTTGCTGATGTTATCCATAAAACTTACTTGCTGTGGCCTAAACGTCATACAGGACATAATGTAGTACTGGATAACATGGGCCGTATTGGTCGGGTGACTTTAAATACATGTACAGAGACTACAGACACAATTTTACAATGTATATTGGAAGTTTAATTGCAATTTTACAGATGTTGGAGAAAACATTGTAGAATGCATATTTCTTTTAGTAGTTTTACACCCCCTCCAAAACACATATGATGATTACTTCATATATGAATTCAGCTATGATTTAGGTCTGGCATAGGTTTACTTTTTGTAATTTTATAACAAGTTGAGCCATAGTAGTAAAATGCTGCAATATCAATTATTTTACGTTTTATCTGCATAAGGCTGTACCAAAATAACCTCACAACCAAGACGCTCTCATTAGATTTTGAGTTTATTAAAATAAATGAGTCTACTTCTAATTGTATATTACGTCTACGAATGTACAAAAACTTTGATTCAACGATTGAGATCGAAATTATTCTAAACCTTAAGCCAATGCAGATCAACAATATAACAAATATAAAAGCTGACCAACCAGAAACGAAGACACGTAATAATCAGGTTTAATTATAGAGAATACAGTACCAGCTACAGTTGAAATAGGACACCCGTTCCCATTGGTAACTCAACCGCCGTTTCACGTCGATTCATCATCCTCAATGACAGGTTTTTACTGAGTCTGCTCATGTTTGAACGCAGTAACAGATGTCTCTGTCTGACGTCTGATCCAGAACAATCTGTCATCTCTTCTTTTGTGAGTCGTACCTTATTACAGCCGATAATGATGAAGGAGTAGTCGTCTGTCATTTTAATGACCATACCTTTCAGGCTGCTGAATGTGCAGCTGTGCAACGTGCTGCGGTCGAAGAAAAAGTGTAGGGCCTTCTGTACATTGTTCAGTACAAGATCTATTTCTATCATGGGTTAAAATTAGAAGTGTTTGACTGAAGAACTTTCTCATTATTGTTGAAATTCTAGATTTGCGTCATGGATTTGATGAAGTACAAATGTTACACATAATAAATTTCGCCATGTTGTTGAGATTCAATTTCTGTCATGGATTGAAATTACAAATGTATGTAATATGCTACAGATTACTGTAAAAAGTGACTGACGTTATAATTTATTATTTTATTCTATTAGCAAAATCATAATTTATTGTGCACATTAGTAGCAGGTTAATAACTGCAACTTAAAACTATTTTATGTAAAAGAGCGTCTAATATTTCAAAATCTAAGACTAAAAAAAGGGAATATTTAAATATTAATGCAGGGAAAACATTAGTATTACCGTAATTTACGGTTATGGTTGATTTTGGTAGTTTTACCTATGAAGGTGGTGGTGGAGAATTTTGGAGCAAAATATAAGGGAAAAATCAAGTAACTTTATAATCATCAATACTGCACAACATTGGCTATCGACATCGAAGAATCGAAGCAATTTCGTGATGGCTGGTGCCACTATGTATGTTCAGGAGCCTTTTGCTGATTTCCACAACGATTTTCGACAGTAAATTAAGTGATGCGCCCGCCAGATGTTCCCAGGTTATTCCTATCACGTTCCTATCCGTGTAGCACAAAATGGAGTCGGGCGTTCCCTCCATTTCGCGAACCCCACTGGCAAAGATGTTAAAAATGATAAGTTATACTGCCAGGGTATTCAAGATCAAGAGGCTGATGAAGTTATTTGAGTGGGTGTGGAGTAAAATATGTTCGAATTCTCTGTAACGTCAACTGTCATTATTCCGCAAAGTAGCCTAAAAACAACCACATAGAAACGGTGATTTGAAAGTGTTGTATCAAGGGTATTGTCAGTAATATCTGACGTATGTACACTCCGAATTCAGCTATCCAGGATTTTCAATGCATTCTTGAGAATCGATAAAATCTTTTTTTTTTCGTTAAAAGCAGCGGCCGAACGGCGTAGGGTAATTACGAGAGTTGGCATTAACGACAACTTCGTTCCTGTCCCTAGTACTAGTATTTAAACCTCGCCGGCCTTGCGTTCTGTGTGAATGTCGATATTAAAACACCATCGTTAAGGGTTTAAAATGATCTTTATCATAATGTGAAAGTTACAAAATTACAAGATGAAAGATTGCTTGTTGGGTAAAGCCTAGGACAGCCCTTTATTCCTTGGTATACTAAGATGAGGGCGCAAGGCAAGTTAGTAAGACAATATGTTAAAAATTACTATGTGCATCCAAGGAGGTTGAAGGAGGGTCTTTTGAACCTCCTTGGTGCATCGTACATTTTGGTGTTTCAATCATCATTGATGATTGAGACCTTTTGCTCTAGCCCATTCTGGAGCCACTACTGTAGACTGGTCCGCCCACCGTAAGGGCTCGACAGTCTTTTATCTATTTGTACCCACTTAGATGTTTTATTTTAGATGTGTTTGTGTAATGTTGTGTGTCTGTGCTATGGGTCATTGAGCCTGAAATAAACAATAAATTTAAATTTAAATTACCCCGACCGATTCGCCTGCTTTGAGATAATACTATATCATGATATATAGTATTCACTCAGTACCCCCGGTTTTAGAAAGCCGATTTCTACTAATATATCTATTTCCTTTGAACTAGCATCATTCCTACCACGCAAGTCATTATTAAACAGCCTACGCGAGATCTTAGCGTGTGATAAGGACAGGGTTAAATCCGTTATTGATGACTGTTGCCGTTATGCCATTTCAAAAATGTTGTATCACCATCTATCTCGTGTTCACGGTTCACCACACAGGTACAGTCTGCAACTTTTACGGGCCTTTTACAGTAATGACCGTGCTCACGTTTGTAGTTTACAACGTTGGTGGAATGTATATGGCAGTGCCATTTAGAAGGCTATGCTATATGATACACATACACACGATTTATCATCTACATTTTTACTAGTATTGGTCAGTTAGTAGACAACATAAATATACAGGATGATTATTATGATTTTGAAACTAACGGCTCACGAACTTTCATTATTTTCTATAGATGATCATCAGGAGATGGGGAAAGAATCTTCAAAGTCAGGTAAGATTACATATTTGAAAAGTTGATAGATTTTCATCATTTTAATTAAAAGGTACGTCTTGGCTCTACGAAGCCATTTCAGTAATTCTTTTCTATTCGGATGTGGAACAACTGTGAGAATATGCATAATTTGCATATTGCCTTAGCTGTTGCAATCGCACATGGTCTTGGCTGCTATATCAGCCCATACTTGACCCACCCGCTAATTTGCATAATTGCAGCTGACAATATCGTCAGGCACTTACCTAAAGGTACGTCGGACAGCTTCTGCAGTCTTCCTGTCATCTGATTGGTCACGGAGAGAATCTCGGCGTCGTTCCCGAACTGCAGGACCTTCTCCGTGAAGTCACAGCTACTGCGCAGGCTCACCAGCTCCGTCTCCACCCTGTCCTTCTCTTCTTGCAGTTCTCTGAAAAAAAAAACAGATTTAGTTTTTGTATTTATCACTACAAACTTGTTATCATTTATGAAATTATCACGTCCACGGTACGACGATGAAGGTTAGACATTGATGATGAGATGATACACAAGCAACTGGATGGATTTTAGAGTTCGGATAGAGACGAACGGGTGGTTATATCAAATTTTATGTACAACTACGTATACGTACAATCCCTGAAGGATCTGAGCAATACATTTTTTTCAAACTTGACCATCATTATCATGAAATTTGATCTGACTTGATAAATTACAGCCTTCTCTCAACCCGGACGGGGGACGGTACCGACTTCCAACGAACTCTGACCCGGTGATGACGTCAAACGTGCGGAAAAATCACGCGGATACAGCACTTGGGTTATATACCTGATGAAGACTGAGAGATTCGGTCGAAAATTCCGGTGAGTCAAACCCTTTTGAGTTGGAGAACAGTTTATTTCTCATGACATGATCGTCATTAATCATGTATGATTCGTCAATGTATGACGCGTCTTTACAAATGATATAAAGGTATCATTCTGCACTGTTCCACATACAACTACTTGTGAGGGTGCCGTCACTATGCATTACCCTCTTCTGCGCACATGTAATTGATTGTTATGACAAACGTAATGTACCAAATATTGGTTTTAAGCAGCCACTGCGATAAATATTAACCCGAAAAGGTTGAAGTATAGCAGTGTTAAAGGCCGTCTAGACAGAACACGGTGTAGCCATAATCTCCAAGCAGATCCCTCTCGGTGGTACAGTATCAAATTGGCCAGGCAGTATCCATTAGCCAGAGAAGCTCCATTAGCCACCGACGGGTTGGTGGGGATCAGGACAAAAAAAAAAAACCGGCCGTATATAAAAAGGTAACGATCATTCCCCATAACCTCTGCTTGGAGAGTAGTGTAGCCATTCATTTGGTGCCGGGTTACACGGAAAACGTGACGTCATACATCACGTGATCGGCGTGTGTCACGACTAATGTCACGAGCACGCCTGAAATGTAATGGAATTTTAAAGTAGGGGCGATATGATTACTGGAAGAATGTGGATTAAGGAGGAAATGTCTAAGCAAGAAAAAATAATAGTAATATACAAAAACGTACTGCTAATTAAACCACAGTGTTTCACTACTATGACCCAAATATTTTATATTTTTGGTCTATTTACAATTCTGGCATTAGTAAAAATGTAAAATATGAAATGACAATCTGAACCAAAAATCAAATTATGTTTGTATCTGTAAGGCCAGTATAACCACTCTTCGGCGGAACGTTCCACCATTATGGAACTAAAACGGGAAGTTAAACATATTATTCTAACAAGGGAAATTGTATAACACAGTGATTACTGTAAATTTAGAAATATTTGCGCGTTAGTTGTTTTATTTTATTTTCATGACACGATTGACACCTCGAATATGTATTTTTACTGTATTACTTCCCACGTTCCATCTTTTCCCTGAAAAAATTGCCGCCCTTTCTCTCCATTGTAAAACGAGTGGTTTAAATCGCCATTTTCCCTACGCCTCTGTGTTGTTAATACAAAAGTGAATGTATGACATTGTCATTATCCGTGCCCCTCGCCGTGTCTGGTGTCTATCTACAGGACATGTGTGACCTCACTTCCGCCCTCATTTCCGGACAGGGCACACAGATAGGCCATACATACTCAGTTGTATGGTTCACGTTTAGTATAAGACCCAAAATTGATGCAAAACAAACAAAAAAAAACTTGACCTGACTCGTTGGTGAAAACGTGCTACAGCACGTGTTAATTCCACGTTAGTTCCAATCTACGACAAACCCAGTTACGACATATTTTGTCATTTTCTGGTAGTTGTGTGGTAAACAGCAACCATCATCATCATCATGGCTTGTTTCCCGTCGAACCAACCAACCAACCAACAAACAAACAAACAAACAAAATGACAGAACAGGTAACTGGCTAATTATCCAGCTAACAAATTAACACAAACATAACCTCTGTGAAGGTGGGGAAAACACAAGGTTTATCGATCGATGGCCAAACATCAGCGCATCAATATGTAAATCAATAGTACGTTGCACCGTGCATCTCATTATAAGAATGACAGTGGTCTCGTACCTGTGTTCGTCCATCTCATTATAAGAATGACAGTGGTCTCGTACCTGTGTTCGTTCATCTCATTACAAAAATGACAGTGGTCTCGTACCTGTGTTCGTCCATCTCATTACAAGAATGACAGTGGTCTCGTACCTATGTTCGTCCATCTCATCACAAGAATGACAGAGGTCTCGTACCTGTGTTCGTCCATCTCATTACATGAATGACAGTGGTCTCGTACCTGTGTTCGGCGAGGTAGATGGAGTCCAGCATGGTGAGGAGGTAGTCCTGCTGCTGCTGGATTGCAGCTACCACCTTCTCCGCTGTAGAGATCACCTGTAATGGATGAATGAAATGTTTACAATTCAGCGCGTAGCTGGTTGATGAATTACGTACTACATGTACCTATAACTACAAATGTACTTACTTTGAATCAGAATCATAACAACGCCGGTCAGCTTGCATGATAAAAGATACATGTAGTATCTGCGTGCTTCCTTGCTTTTAGCCATTCATGAATATCCCGATACAGTTTTATTCTTAGATTTATTGCAATACCATTGCTTAACAAATTTTATGACTGCTATAAACAATTATGTCAGGATGACATACCTCGCTCTCCACTCTCTCCCTCTCCTCTCTCTTACTGTCCTCCGCCTCGGACAGCTGTCTGATGGCGGTCTCGAACACGGGCACCTTCTCCCGGGCGGCCAGGAGTAACTCGCTCAGGTGCTCGCGTTTCTCGGTCACGACGTCGGACATGAAGACGTGTTTGTGTGTCTTGTGGTCCTTCTTGACGCACTGCGCGCAGACGGGGATCTCGCAGGGCTCGCAGTAGAACCGCACCGGGCAGTCCCCGTGAGAGTGGCAGCGGGTGTCTCCATCATCCGCCGCCCCGGCCTTCTCCATGTTCCCCGTCCGCAACTTCTCTCTCAGGCTGGAGATGAGGAAATTCCCCTTCAACCCGGCCACGCCATTATCGGGGAGGGCGGTCTCCTCTCGGCAGAGGGGGCAGGTGATGTTCCGCGCCTTCCCGGGGACGTACTTCACCAAACACCCTTCACAGAACGTGTGCAGGCACGGCAGCACCTTCGGCTTCTTGTAGTCCTCGAAGCAGATCTTACAGACGAGGAATTCCTCCGTAATTTCGTCCAGAATTTTCGCCGACATGTTGTCAGGCCGGTTTTTTTCCTTCCCTGCTGGGCTGTCACTTACACCCACCGCCCCCGCGTGCGATATTACCAGCCGGCCGCCCCGATATTAAAAACCGGTCACGCACACACTAGCTCATGATCGCCTGCGTTGGCATGGCAACGGGAGGTTAATAATTGATGAAATGGGTTGGCGGGGCCGGCTATATTCTCGTCTTCCCCACAGGCAAGGACATCACGGAACGAACGGCAAGCCCGTTTTAAATTCACCTTTGAAACCCGAAAACGTGTCTCGCCCAAACGCGCGGATCGATTTTGTCGGACTGAAGGATGCTGGATCCGGAGAGAGCCGACCGACCTATCGGCTGTCGGCAACCTTCGGTCAGGGACACGTCATTATAATAATGCCTATCCTATGACGACATCCTTGCTGCATAATGGTATGGCGGCTGGCGTTTTGATATAATATTGTCGTTTTTTCTCTGATCTTGCGCTATTTACTGGTTGCTATGTATTGAATGGTAACCATCGAAATATAGAATAGTGTCAAACAGAAAACTCTACTTCATCAGCGCAAAAAATGGCGATATTGTTAAACAAATGTTGGCTATATAGGGAGGCTACAAATTATGTGATGGCAGAACTCCGAGACTGCACACTAACAATTAGATCACTCCTGAAATTACCATGCACCATTACGAAACACAAGGCTAATATTATTACACATCGGCTGCTTTCTAATCAAGGGATCCGTCCGCCTGACTGAGCTGTCAATCACCGAGGCGTGTTGATAACAGGCTAGAAATTAGGCCACACCAACTCCGTTTGTGGTTCGTGAAACCTGGGGATAATAGTCAGGATGGGTCTCATGATCGAATACGTCACTTTGTGTGACAGTGTTGTAGTCCTGCAATTGAGTTTGAGTTTATTTGGATCCACAATTAGCATACATAGTTGCTGTTCTTCTACTCTCCAAGCAGAGGTTTGGGGTTATTTTTTAGCGTGTTTTAGGACTTTTTATTGGGGTTTCTCTTTGACACTTGGGTTTGGTGGGGAAAAAAATTAAGTGTCAAAGAGAAACCCCGTTAAAAAAATTCTAAAAACACGCTAAAAATAACCCCAATCCCAAACCTCTGCTTGGAGAGTACTGTTCTTCCTATATGGTCCTACGTTAATACAACTGTACATGAGGCACAGGAAAATCAACATATACATATACATTAACATTTATTTTTTTTATTTTCTACGCCTCAAATCAATGAATAAATCACGGTGACATTCGTCGTATAACTGTCGCAAGATCGTAGATTGTTGGCATTCTTGAGAGTGTCGTGTATGTGGTGTACAGAATTCGCCACCGAAACACACAGACAATGACGTCACGGCACTGATACTTGTACAGGTCACGTCTAAGCCATCAACCAATGTTTTAACAACTTATATTCACTTCCACGGTCTTCTAAGTGTTACGACAAAAGGTTAACGTACAAATAAGTGAGGAAACATCCAGTTGGCTCTGTTACGAGTTAAGTACAGGCAGAACGGATACGCCGTGTAAAAATCCTTCCTGAAGTGTCGGCTGCGGACTGTAGATAAAACAAATCGAATTTTGCCGGCGCCTTCTTGACTTGACTCATGTACCGTACGATAGAGAAGGCTGCCAAATGGCCTCTACAGCCAGGATTGTGTGCGCACTACAAACGTCAGTGTACCGTAATTCCTTTCCTTTTTTCGCTGCTGTACTAAGGTGCTTCCATGCAGAAGCCCTAATTAAAACCTCTACTATTCTTACTTAGTAAACTCTGCTAGCTTCATAAGACATTTACCAGTAGGTTCTCTGGCGCAAAGTTGCTCATTTTGAATTGACGCATGTTTACATTTTTGTAACATTTCAGTTTGGTTACAGTAACATACATGAGTCAAGTCCAGACGTTAATGTAGAAGTTAAGCGCCTAAATGTGTTCGGAGCCGCGGGACAGTTGAGTAAGATTTATCTGATGCCTGGTAAATTAAACCGTGACTGTGAGGCTGCTTTTCCCTAAGTGAACGTTGGATGAAGAGGACGGGACGACGCCAGGGTATTACCAACCACATCTTTACAAGCACGTCGGCAGAACGTTCTGTGCTCGAGCGAAATCCGTAATATCGTTTAGGGTCGTATTGGCGTATTTAAGGATGGTATCCAGTTGATGTTTTTTAAATGTACGCATGTTGTGTTGGAAAAGATATCGTCTTCAACGGGCAAAATTTTGATGCAACGTTGACCAAGCATCCACCAAAAACTCGCGTGATTTCGCGAGTGTTTGCACTCACGTGACTATGACGTACGTAACATCCGCCATGTTGGATGGTTAAACCTGAAAGTTGTCAGGTAAATTTGAATTTGTTATGATCTTTAATGTTACATACGTCTACACATACGCCTGTTATGTTACATACATCGTACACAGAGTTACGACAGCAATTTGAAACACTCTTTCCGGCAAAAAAGTCGTTCGACAAAAAAGTAGAAACTTGACGCATGTGGCTGTGCCCTAACAAAAGTAAATCTCCGAACCCAGACTGTTACCCGTCTCTGTTACAGTTCTGGCCACACACCAAGAGTTTGATCAATACAACAGCGGCGGGCGGTGCAAGCTTTTAAGGCACTTGTACTAATTACGTTGGGTGTTCGGTGTGTGTGCAGATCACGGGAGTGAGACAGATCCGTCGGGCGTGGGGAGGAGACAGTGTGATTACTCATCGCCCGCCCAACCAAAGCCTTGTGGAACCACTGTGCGTCCGTAGTCGTAGTTCTTGGACGGTAGCCACAGATCTAATAACCCAGTTATCCATCCATTCATCTTACCATCCGTTCATTCTTCTATTAAGTCATTCATTCATCAATGTACCAATCCGCCCATCCACCCATCCTTACGTTTTCGTGACCATAATGAGTAACTAAGGACATTTTGTAACTTCTTGTATCTTAAAACAATGTGTTTCATATCTTTATACATTAATTGTCCCCCAGTTTACTAGTATTCTCGTGTCATTTAGTAAAAATGACAATTCTACGCCAGTCCCTTTTTATACAATAAAAACAAACAGCAACATAACAATACAGGAGTTGTGAAAAAGTATTCCAGCAACATTTTGGTCGGGTTCATGACATGACAGGTCACACTGCAAATTAAAACTAAATACAATAGTGTATATACTAGACTTTTTCTCAAATATTATCCGGCGATTTCTTTTACAATAATACACCAACCCCTTCCACCATTTTCCTCTGTGCCCCAAAGTTAAGATTAGATAAAACAGATGGAGCCAGCCACTGTAATCCATTTCCAGCTAAATTAGTCTGATAGAAACTCCAATGGTTCCGAATAAGCTTACTGGCCGTGAGCCAGCTGACATCAGACGAATGCTAAGTTCATTTCGATTCAGACCTAACCGAGCGTGTGTGTGCGTGTGAGAGGTATTGTTAGCTTGGTCGTCCCATGGTAGCCTCCAGCAAACCTCCTAAAGGGGTTAGGATGGTAGAATTTGGTAAAAATCGGGCCAGACTGGCCAGGGGAGTTGGTTGAACATCAGGGTTTCATTTCACCTACGCCGGTAAATTTAGGTCACACCAATTTAATTTGTTGTTTTTCGGATTCGCCCTGTCCATTATTTTCTGATTTGCAAAAAAAAAAAGATTTTAGGTTCTGAATAAACTGCAAAACGCTCAATGAAAGACATATTTTGGCCTCAACGGTTGAAGAAAGTCCTTTTCTTCCTAGCTGTTTAAGTTTTTCAATGTAACGTTGCAAATTTGTTTCATTAAAAGTTCAAAATCTATTGTTTTAATTATACACCAGCCTGGTATGTTGACCTCATGGCTCATATCATAACATTTCCTGCCTTCATGGGGTGTCATGTCTTGGTCTGTTTTTTTAATATTTATTTCGCCCTGCCACTTTAAAAAAAAAAATCAGAGAAACAACAAATTAAATTGGTGTGGCCTTACGGTGGCGAAAAACCCTTGGGCAATTATTTTCCATATTTTGCTAAATTTGACTGTTTTTTAACCGTTAGTCTGGTGGAGACTATCCCCCGAGGCTATGTGACATATGTCTCGTGTGAATAGAATTATGGTTTGAACGACGCCACGTAATCCGGTTAGCCAGAGGACTCATTGTACCATGGACATTATCCTTGATTGTACTGAGTCCAATGATGCGTAGAGATGTAGGCCAAATGAAGTACATTCAAAGATAACATTGACTCATTCATCAATTTAGTTTGATTTTTTTTTCATCTCATCTGAACTGCAACTTTCTGTTTGTTACATCAGTGCAAAAAGAGTTTCCAGTAATCAACTGGAATAAAACAACACCATTTTTGCTCGCTCCCTTACATGAGACGTGAGATTTCTGTAACATGTGTTTGGCCTATTAAAAACAGAACTGGTGGCAGCTGTAAGCTATACAAGAAGCGTCACGCCATGTAGGTCACATGAGATTCACATGGACTTGTGTTGAGTGTTGTATTTCATATTCTTTCATTCTTTTAGTGGGGGTAAACAGCAAGTACTTGAATACAATGAAATACAACATACTTTGAGTATTTGCTGTTTACCCTACCTGTTCTCTGGATAGGATTGAATGAAAAAAAAGGAATGAATAACCTATTAGATATTCAACAGAACTTCGGGTTTAAAACCTCGAAACAAGAACTTGCACAGAATTTGCATTGACAGTCAGATCTTCGCTATGAGTTTTCTGAGAATCTGTCTGATGTAATAAGGAGGAGAATTAGACTTGCCAGAAAGTCCAGAAGTCGGTTTCTGGGAAACTATCAGTGAAACCACAATCAAGTTTAGTGCATTTATAAGAGAATCGCTAGGTGGCGTCAGTAGAGCAGAATCATTCATGACACAACAACAAATTTACACTCTTGCACTTACAGCATATTGCAGGATATAGACTGTAGTGTAAGTCAACTTTATTATAGAATTTCCGTACAATCCTTGCTACCATTTTTATTTTGAACAGTTCAAACAGTTTGAACTGCAAAAGTACACAGCATTGACACTAAAAAAGGCTGTGCCTTATAAAATCATTTCATATACATATCTACTCAGTTGCACCGTACTGTTTTGGCGTTTCCATTACAAATCATTAAAATTGCATTTGCAACATAGCAACTATTTAGCTCGCCAGTGCCCTTTACCCCTTTGACCCTCTATTTGACCTTGACCGTTTGACCTTGTGACAGCGCGCTATTTGCCGTACTTCTTCCTGAGGCGCGTCACCATGGTTTCCACCATCTTCGGAAGGTCATACTCGTGATTCCACCCAAGGTCATTCCGCGCACCGCTGTCGTCGAACACTTCCGGCCACGTGTCAGCTGAACCGGAAATAGAAAGACATTGGTCGTATATGACACAATACCCACAATTAGTTCAATGACACAGCGCTGTCATATAATATTTGTATCTATCACCACCTTACAGAAAAGACCACTCAAGGACGAATTCAGTGATTGAGACGATGAGATTAGAATTACGGCAAAACACCACTAACGATGCAACATGGGATTCTTTTTAATATATCTTCCAACATTTTTTACTAGACATGGTGACGGTTGACTTTTGTTTACTAGACATGGTGACGGTTGACATAACTCAGGTTATATCAACTTATTTTATACCGCCACCAACGCAGAGGACAAATACAGCACAGGGCAATACTCAGTTTCACTTGAGTTAAGTGAAAGTCGTGTTAAGTGCCTAATTTTCCAAGGGCACAAGATCGGTGGCATGTCAGGACTCAGGTTCCGAGTCGAGTACCCTGCCGTTACGCCACATGATCCCACCACCATTCAATTTGTTAGGGTATGTAACACATGACACTACATATATAAATGCACCAAAATAACTATAAGGAAGTTTTGTCCATGGTGCTGAAATACCTTCATCTGAACACTAGTGGCTTGGCATGAGATGATGGCCCAAACATACCGATCTGTTGTCTGTCGTCCGGTTTGTAGGTGACCTCCAGGTTGGGGATGTGTTTCTTTAGCTCCTCCGCAATCTCCTCCGGCGTGAAGCTCATGGCTGTGATGTTGTACGTGCGCAGCTGGGGACCAGAGTTGGAAAGGATCCACAAGTTATTCAAGTGTACTGTGTATTCCTAAAGGTATCTAATTACATTGTCTTATTAGGTTAGTTTGACTAATGACACAATCTTGATAATTGCGTCGTCGTAAGGCAATGAAGTATTGTTTACTAGTATGGTTTGTCTGCGTGTCCGCGTATCTTAAATGCAGTTTCAGCATGGTCTGACAGAGGGTGCTTTCCAAGGATGAAGTCTTTTTATCCGTCTCTGATTGCCTTGTTCCTTAACAGGATTTGTTTGGGGAATTGTAGTTGTACGTTCAGAGTATGGGCACAACGGACAAAACTTAAGTACAGCTTCAACGATTAAAACGTAAGGCAGCGAGTGACTTTCTTTTCCTACAATGGAATCAAAAACACGCTAAACAGGCAATGTCTTGAAAATATTTTTTTCCACTGGAGATGAATGCAGGTGGTTAAATGATCTTCTTCACAGTCGAACTTTTCCATCCCTCCCCTATTAAAAAGACCCGTGTGTGTGATTACGTAATACCTTCCAGTCTTCATCCGGGGCCTCTAGCATCTCGACAGTAGCCCGGATGCAGTCGGGTAGGTACATCATGGGCAGGCGCGTGTCCGGCCGAAGGTAACACTCAAACTTCCCCGTCTGGATAGCGTCATGGAAGATCGCTACTGCATAGTCTGAAAGCATGCATGGAAAAATCTTTCAACATTGACTACATAGTTGCTATGTACTACTAGAGGATAGGGAAAAACTACCCTTCTGCCCTATTTTACCAGCAACGTATGTTGTGGATGTCAATTAATTAATGAATGGTTGTTAAAAATCTTTTGTCCCTTTCTCTTGTACGATCATTAGAATACGCATCGAAAAATACGTCAAACTGAAATCTACACAAAATTTGACAAATTCAGTTGCTTTGTTTGCAACATAAACCGCCATGATGATGATGATGATGATGATGGTGTACCTGTGGTTCCTCCTCCTGGCATGGTGTCGGCCGAAATGACTCCTGGGAAGCGAGCGCTCCGGAAGTCCAGTCCGAACCTGTGGTTGTAGTACTGTACGTATGTGGATGGCGATTATGGTAACGTTAGTTACTAAAAACTGGGAAGCGCCTTTTGGTACTTTGTTGAACATATCAATCTCCAAACAGATTTAAACAGTTTTCGCTGGAATTGTCTGCTTGTTGCTGGAATTGCATGTTTGTTTATTCATGTTTAAGATATAATGCACAATAAGATATAAACAGAATACGTTAAAATTGTATAAGAGAAAAAATGTATATGCAGTAGGGTTAGAAATAAGCCTACACATACAGCCCTCATCCTTGCTAGCTAAACAATTAGTACTAATATGATGAAACTAACATAATGATTGAAAAGGAATTAACGGAAAACAAAATATTATACCAAAGAAATTTTGCGCGCTCACTATCTGGTAGAGACAAAAAGACACTGTCAGGCAGACAGACAGACAGAGAAACCCCCTTAGCCTACTTATTGTTTAGTTTTGTTTATGTACTTACAGTACAAAACAGCCCTTACCTCCCCCATGAGTTCCGCGTGCACCTTGGCCACCCCGTAGATGGTGCGGGGCCGCTGGATGCAGAGATCGGGGGTGGGGTTCCGCGGGGAGGTGGGACCGAAGGCGCCGATGGTGGACGGTAGGAAGAGCCGCAGGTTGTAGTTCTTACACAGCTCCAACATGTTGTGCACGGACTCGATGTTGATCTGGATAGCCAAGGGCACGTTGGATTCTCCGATTACGCTGTGAGGGGAGGAACAACAGATTTGGTCTTTGCAGTCACGTGACTATGACGTATTCTAGCGCCTAGCGCCCGCCATATTGGTGGGTTAAACTATCTTACACAGCTCCAACTTGTTGTACATCGGCTTGGTGTTTATCTGAAAAAGGGACGAAAGCCAAATATATAACGCCCAATATGATCGTGAGTTTCTCATAAGCAATTAACCACAACCTTAGCTTATAACAAAACAATAAATATAACATGACAATAGAAGCGTTGCTAACAGTTGGATAAGACATTATGATATAACAAAATGCCTCCAAAATTTGCACTTTAACATAAAGCAAAGTTTGCGTATTAGCGCGGGGTAGTACTTTTTCTTTGGGCTTTTCAGGCAAACGAGAAGTTATTCATTAATACAAATTATTTGAAAGTTGATGTGTTTACGTTAGATGTGTTTACGTTACATATAAGGTACTTCTTAATGTAAGGCACATCTTAGATGTGTTTACGTTACACATAAGGTACAAACTTAAGGGAAAGTTCGTTAATACCAATTTTGTAACAATGTTATCTTCTGAGGTTAACTTTGTTGACCTTGTAAAAACTATTACTCCCCCCCCCCGCCTCACCTGAGCAGGGCGCTGAAGTGTACCACCCAGTCGATGCGATGATCCACCACGAACTGCCGCATCATGTCCATATTCATCACGTCTAAGAACTTGTACGGGCCTGTAGGGAGAAAGTCATACAGTACGTAATGTTAGCCAATGAGACAATCCCCAACCTGTTTTGGAGGGGAAGTTACTAGCCAATCAAAGTGCGTCAAATATTGTCATTTCTATATTTATGTTTACAGAAGGAAAACATGTTCCTTTTGCTCTGTTTCTTCTTCTTCTCCAAAGCAACAAGGTCAATGACCTGAACCAAACGTCTGTCACCATGGTAACTAGTATTGGGTTACATCATTTAGACTCCTGTTTGACCATACATGTATATATGAATGTGTGTTGAATAAGAATTAACAAAGCGGACCATATGCGAAGGTAACACTATGCATTTGCTTTGCAAATGTAACCTTTCTAGTTTTTTTTTGTTTGTTTGCGTTTGTACGTATTGATGAAAGTGGGTGGGGCGCTACTGCGCGTTGTTTACGTCTCGGAGGCCGTTACCTTTCACAATTGTCAAGCAAAGTCTTATTTGTGAACATCCTTATCTAATGTGTGAATGCGCAAATACTGTTTATGCACTTTGTAATATGCAATGTCCACGTCGTCAGCGGTCACCGTAGTGTAGTGGTTATCACGTGCGCCTCACACGCGCAAGGTCCCCGGTTCGATCCCGGGCGGTGACAAAATTTTAGCACAAATTTTCATGAATAGGCACTTTTAAAATTTTTCATCAAATGTTTAATCAGATATCCACAGAAAGATAATATCTTTTTTTCTGCTCGCAACTTTCTTCGTCATAGACATAATTTCTTTTACCATCTATCCGTAATAGTGCCACATGTCCAACCCATAAGGTAACCATTTTGAATAAGGTCCTATGTTGGAGTGAGGCTTGTATCTAAAATAACCATAGACTCCTCTAAATGTACACAAGTTGCTCACTATATCACTGGTTAGTCATGAGTGACGATGTGACGATACTTAAAGATCTTTAAATCTGAAAGGACAATATAAGAGGATGAAATCCCAGACTGACCGCTCGCCGCCAGCTCCTCCTCCGGAAATCTCCGACCTGTGGCGATCACATTGTCCCGACCGTACTTCTGTCTGCGAGGGAGTAAAGAAAAATGATTTGATTTTCCTTCATTTATTCTTTCCCCCATTCATTCTCTCTTCCTCTCCTTCCTTCCTTCCTTCATTCTTTCTTTTATTGAGTGGAAAAATGCAATACTAATCAGTCTATGATGGATGGAATCACGTTCGAACACGTTATTAGGTGTTTGCACTCACGTGATTATGACGTAAGGGATTATCCGCCATATTGGATGGTTAAACACTTTTAAGTGTTTAAAAGTTTGAGGTCTCCACTTGAGTTTGAAAGCTGTATGCGTCATTCTATTCACGTGGGAATACTTCACATACAGATGAATTCATAGGGCTGACCTTTCCGGGTTAACCAAGGACATTATATATAATGTTTTTGGTTTAACCAGCCAATATGGCGGCTGTGACGTCACTTACAAACACCTTGTAAACACCTTGTATAGGTGGAATATGTTCTTGTCTCACCTGAGTTCCTCCGCTAGCGGCGCGCCCAACTGTCCCTGGACACCTGTGAAACACACAAGGTTACTCATAAACACCTGTATGACGTACAAGTTTACCAACAAACACTTGTATGACTCTAGCGCTTCCCCCGGAGTGTTTGTGTTTCCACCAGGGGTCGCTGAGGCCACGTACACAGCAAAATAAGTGGCTTGTGTGGATAGATAAATGATCCGTGCGTCCATGGACTTTGCTCTTGTAAGCTGAAGGGAGGGGAGGAATATTGAATGAATCAAGAAGGGGTTAAATGGAAGGAGGAAGAGAGGGAATCGTATGGGGGGGGGGGGTCAAGAAAGAGGGGCTATACGGCGAAAGAGAATGGAATAGGACCTTTCCTTCAGCACGAAACTGCACTGAACCAAAAATATTGTCATGAGATAACTTCAAAGTGCCTGAAGCTAAAACAGCATATGCAAATGTAGAACACAGACCCTAACTTCTTTATTCTTCTTATTGTTAATTTTGCTAATCAAAAATCGATAATGAAGAAGCAGCTGCACAGGCCTATGCGCTCTGTTTTGGGCGTGTATGATAGTATATCTCCTCTATCTATTATCATAATGTATTTACATTTTTCCTCTCTCTTTATCCCTCTCATTTTTTATCGTCAAAAGCCTTTCTGGCAAAGTTTATCCATAGCTGTAGGTGTTGGCGATGGGTGAAACCATTCTGCAAACTCAGCGGGGTTTCGGGCTGCATAATGTTGACTTCTCTAACGGTTCAACAATGGCATGTGAGTGAACAGGTGGGCGTATACATACATGCGGCAACAAAACAAGCTCGCAATGTAAGATCTCTCATTCAAACAGCGCTAAAACCACCCCCGATCATTTCGTGCTGCTTTTTCTTTTAATCATTAGCTAGACGAGACAGGTACTCATTGAACTACACTGAGGAAGTATGAAGTGTGATTCTTAGGTGAAAGTGTCTGGGCACGTTGCACGGTGTTTGCATTGCGGAGCTTATAGCTTAGCGTTGTTTTGTCGCCTAGAACACGGATGTCCCGCAAGGTATGTCAACAAGCTCATACCTAGAACGATATACAGAATAATGTCATATTCGCGTAAATGAGGATAATATCATGTCTATAGGTTCAATGTAGTTGTGTCCGAAGAAAAGTCGCATGCAACGCTTGTTTTTCTGGTACAACATTGACCGAACTGACATTAGAAACCGCATGCTTGGCACGCTCTGGATGTACGTGCCATGCCAATGCAACAATGCACAAGAAAGAGACCGTAAATACGGATGTGCAAAGACACAGGGGCACACAGGAATCGGTTCTCACCTGTTATCAGTATTCTCGGTCCGTTAGCGACGCTCGACGCGTGAAAGCACCTCGCCAGCCCGGGCAGCCCTCGTTGGACAAGCCGACCACTCCAAGCCATGGCGTTATGTAAACTTGCAACGCTACGAAACCCACTCAAAAAGGGCTGCATTGACTGTTCTGAACTTCCTACGAACCTTGCATCAGCTTGGTTGCATGACGCAAGACCACTTCAGCACGTCATAACATTCAACCAATCAGACCGCCGCTAGATCCTGGTGACCAATCAGCGACGACCTGGGACTACCGCCAACCAATCGCAGTGCGCACAGCTGAGAAGGCCTTTGCGAAGAATAAACAGTCGTCACACCAGGATATAGTACTGTGCAAACATACTGAGTTGTGTTGGGCGATGAAACAGGAATGCGTACCAGCCGGAATATCGAACAAACTCTTCTCGACATTACACTAGCCAAAGAATTTGGTCAAAAATAAGGGATAGTTTCCCCTTGGCAATCGTTCACTTAAATTTTCCCGAATCATGTCTTAGGTAGACACTGGTTTTCTGATTTTAATTTTTGCTCAGTGCTAAAATCCCCGTGCGCGAGATTTGGTTGTTTGGTTTGCCCAGGAAGCTGAACAAACTAATGCCGAGTTGGGAAGACTGTGACATTCTCTACTTGATCCCTGACTTGATCCAATGTGTGTGCCCGAAAAACAGGACAAGTTGAGAAACCCTCCTTGCATCTGCTTGGAGATTAGATGAAACGCCTAATGCATATACACCACATACACATGTAGCTACACACAGAATCGGTTTAGAAATTTTAGCATAAGGGAAAACTAATTTTACAACAAACGAAAGATTTTCTTGTTTTCCATTTTGGCAACGGACCGCAAGCAAGTTAAATTGGTATGACGTCATCATCTCCAGTTAAAGGGTCACTGACCTTTGTGTGACCTACAGTTTACTGTCCTACATTAGAAATATAGAACTCAAAGATCGCAAAACTCCAAAAAGGAGGCAAGGATTCTTCTTATAGTGGTCATATCTTTAAAATGGAGTGTGCATGTGTCCTTCAATAATATCCGCCTCGATATATTACTTATCTACGGTTATCACAGAGGGCAAGGTTTAGGTCAACCAACGGCTGCCAGGGTTCCCATTCTTGCTGTCAACTAGTATCTACTGAAATAGTCTTCTGACAATTCCAGCAGTTGACAGTCGCTATGTAGGTATGTACTGAGATATTTAATCACCGGTGCACCATTCATCTATCCATTCGTCTGCAGTGAGAAATAATTCCGCCTGGTAGCGTTTCGGCGTGAGCTGGCAGCCCCTAACATTACAAGTGCGTTAGACAATTATATTGATGGCTGCAAGTAAACATATCTAAACACGTAAGTGTATTCTGAACAAGCGTTGTGTTTTTTAAATTCATTTATATTATATTGAGACAAAATTGGGGTTTCTCTTATCTAAAATATGAGGAATTGCGTCAACGACAAATAGCTGCCTGAAAGCCTGAGTTTTAGATTTATATCATTTGTAGCTGAAAACGGAAAATCATGATTCAATGTTTACATCTTTATATAAAACAATTGGTTTTCTTATTAGAAAATTATCTCTTCTTGGCATAATAGACACTCAAAATCACATTAGTTATACAAAGAACATACGAAAGGTAAAATATATACCCAACCTCCACAAATGTGTGAAAACCGTATTGCAAACAATAAAACACAAAGATTGCTGTCCTCAGCACAAAAACTGGCACGTCAACAACAAAAGCCATGACGAAGGCAACCACGTGATTCAGATGAGGGTCGGGATCGATGACGTCATACTGTAGTAGGCGATGACCTTCGTAACCGACGGTCAAGGTCATGAAGATGAAGGCGAGGCAAACAAAGGCGACGATGGCGTTTGTTAGAGCGAACTTGTCTTGGAAGAAAGCCGTGTCTTGAAGGAGGTGTGTAAGGAGGGAAGAAGCGCTGATCGTCTGCAGGGTCCAGTAGAGGCAGAACTCCAGGTGCTGTCTGCGATGGTGGTGCCACGTCATCACGTGTGACGTCAGTAAGATAACGGCAGAGATTTGAACCATCCTGGCGACCTGTCAGAGACATTGATATAACATTTTCATTGATCATCTCAGTTAAGTTATGCTTATGAACAGCCACAAAATTACGTGAATGTTCTCCCATTATGGTTTTAGGGTAGGAAGAAGAGACTAAATTTCAATGCAATTTGGATCTTTTCAGGAGTCTTTATAAATCAAGAATGCTTCTGTTATATAAAATGTAGGATGTAGAGACATGTGACAAGTAAGCGCAATATACAAAGTGACAAATTTGAAAATACCGAATTTCTTGAAAATTGCATGAATTTGATTTAAAGAAAAATTAGCTTACGTCATCACCATCCCATGATCCCCAGCTTCCCGCCATATTTGAGAAGACGTCAGACGTGTTGATTGCCGAGTTTGTGACGGTTGCTTCAGCATCTACCACCAGCCCGTACATCTTCTTTATGTCGTCCGAAATTGTGGTGACGTTGAGAGAGAAAACGGTCTCTGTACGGCCGAGGGAGTGCAGTACACACCTGCACAGATAGGCGGCGCAGTCCACCACGCATGCCGCGTCACCGCATTGATTTGTGTCGTTGGTGATCGCAGAAAAAGTGTCGTCTGATTGTGACGTATTTGATGCTGTAGGACGATTTGAACCGAATCCGAATGCCTGTATCTCTGAGCATGCGCAGTTAGCACCTTTCTCCGACCGGAAAACCCAGGGAACGAGATCCACGCAGATGTAGGTGAGGACCTGGACGGAGAACAGGAAATGGACCGGCCACCTGCAGGATTGTGGGATGAAAAAGACACTGAATAAAAACTGGATAAAAAGTTAAGAACGACTAGCAAGGACTGTGTTCAGAAAGAGCGGAAAGAATACTGACATTGAAAGTAAGAAGAAGAGAAATTGTCCTAAACAGACAAGGAGAAAAAGAATTGAAGAAAAAAAAATATATATATATATATAAATCTGTTAATTAAACGTTCAAAATTTTCCTCGCGCAGATTTCACACTAAATTTGCCATTGTTTAAAGGCTCTGTGTATCCTAATTGATTGCACATATGCACGCGTGCTCGTATATGTGCATATTGCATATATATGATATTGCCACTCCTTTCCATTGTTATATGCACGTACATAAAAAGGCCTTTGGAAAATGATAAAAAAGATCAAAGAGGTAGAAAAAAGCTGTGGTAGAATAGCCTGGGTACCATCCCCAGTAGTATATTCGCAAACTCTATAAACTGTTATAG
>NW_017804575.1:385680-499672 GCF_001625305.1 Branchiostoma belcheri
CAATAGAGATATTATGAGTCAAACTTTGTTTTTATCAGCAGAATGATTTGTGGTGGCACTTTTGTATTTTATCAAGCTGTCATGTGCAGGTCGTTTAGTGTCTTGTTACCATGGTTTGTTTACTTTGATGGCCAGCAGGTCATTTGCCTTAGCCTGGGTACCACTCCCCAGTAGTATATTCGCAAACTCTATAACTGTTATAGAGTTTGCGAATATACTACTGGGGATGGTACCCAGGCTAGTGGTAGAACGTCCTTGATCAAACTGAGTTAAGCTAGATAAATACGTACATGGCGAGTAATTCGTTACAGGCAACAGCTGCGTATATATTTACAACAGCACGGATCTGAGTCAAAGCTTACTTATCGATCGACCCATGCATTGCCATCGCCTCATCAATTGTTTTGAATTGCTTATCTGATACGTTCGGTAGCAGATGTTTTGGGAAAAACAACGTTTCAGAAATATCGATTTTTTTAAAGATAGCGCAGTGCTATCTCAGTTCCTGTTATTCCGAATTCATATCGTCGTTCACTACATACATGCATCATGGATTATATCGAGTCTTTAATTAGCCAACATACAATTATCGACCAATAGAGTTCGTTCTTATGTTGGTGTATATAAGCCAACCAAGCTATACGTTATACAGGGGTGCCAGAGTATACAGTGCAATTTTACGGAATACAGAGCAATTTTACTAGTTCAAAATTGCACTGTATACTAATACGATTGCACTGTATTCCGTAAAATTGTACTGTATACTAATACGATTGCACTGTATTCCGTAAAATTGCACAGTATACTAATACGATTGCATTGTATTCCGTAAAATTGCACGGAATTACTCTGGCACCCATGTTATAGCGAGACTAATAAATATACATGCAGTCTAGTGTACTTGACGCTTCCTATTGAGGATCTGACTATTTGCCAGGCGGCTGCATCGTGCGGGGATGTAGCTCAGTGGTAGAGCGCACGCTTTGCATGTGTGAGGCCCCGGGTTCGATCCCCGGCATCTCCACAATTCTTTTTATTTTAGTACAGGACCATCTAAATATTCCTGTATGTACGTATCGTCCTAAGAGACTAAAAGATGCTACATGCAATAAAACGGATACAGTGTAGAATATAATTTCACCTTAGAATTGGAGCTTTTGTTTTTCTATTGAGCGTTTTCACTTACTTTATATTGCACTGAAGCTACGTTCGCCTCCATCTTTGTGTCCCAAAATCGTACTTTAAAACATTTCTGTTATTTTATATACTATATTTCTAAAATTATTGTTTTTTTACGAAGGGCGCGCCCAAGTATTTGCTATGCTTCTTGACAACGTCTCAGGGGCGGAGCCTCTTGTGTGGTACAATGTATTACTTTGCTTTTGGAAGTGGGGCAAAATCATATTGACAGGTAAGCAGCACAGACGGGGATGTAGCTCAGTGGTAGAGCGCGCGCTTTGCATGTGTGAGGCCCCGGGTTCGATCCCCGGCATCTCCAGTCTTTTCTTTATCTGGACCCGCAAATAAATCTTTTTTTTTTCTTTCTGAATGCAATACTCCAGACACACTGCGAAGAATGGTATACTTTCGTGATATAAGGGATCACCCTTTCAAAACGTTTCATGATCACAATGATATATTTTCTCATATTTGTGAATTTTGTTCAGGACATAGCAACTTGCCTTTTTCACGGGAAAGCCCTGAAAAATCACATTGAGAAAATGTAGGGGATGTAGCTCAGTGGTAGAGCGCGCGCTTTGCATGTGTGAGGCCCCGGGTTCGATCCCCGGCATCTCCATATTTTTCCTCTGTAAGGCTACAAATATTCTGGATTGTTTGTATAGAAGACAGCTTTATATTCATTAACCTTTATACAATGTTGTGAATTGTACGTAAAGCATGTGCACACGTAAGGAAAACACTGTTCATGTCGCCTTAACCCTCAATGGTTGACCGTGTTATTCCTTGTGCACCTTTGTTTATTTTCCTTGCTGCTTACTGAACCCATGTCATCTCACCTCTGGGCCTTGATGATGGCTATGTAGGAATGTCTGTCAACAAAACAAACACTTGTCACAAGTGTCTGCATACTTGTAATCGTATGCACACGCACGAGTTGGAGTTGACTAATTTGAAGGGTACCTTGGAAGCCAGAGTACAGCGGGTCGCGGCTGATTTCTTTTCGGGGACGCTAACTACCCTGGCCAGCTGGATCGTGTTTCGCGGGTATATGTGCTTGGCGGGCCGATAAGAAATCAGCCGAAACCCGCTGTACTCTGGCTTCCAGGGTATTTGAAGGGTTATGTCAGTGCAGCATACCCCAGCAATCACGAGTGTATTGACAACATCAAGTCGCTGTTCTCGGCGCAATGCAACCAGCTGGGAGCATGAGAAATTGTACGGTTATTCAGAATTAGATCTAGAATTGCAACTTTTGCTAGCAACGCAGGCACATCGTGTACAAGCAGATGTTTGGAGGGGGATGGCCAGTTTTCCTACCCACACACAACCAGAAATTTGTGTGTTAGAGAAAAACGAATTATTCATAGTACGTTATGATCATCTGCTTGGAATTTGAAAAAGTTAGCACCTGTTATGATCACGTGACACCCCTTCAAGGTCATGATCCAGAACTAGCCTTACCAGATGCAGTCGTAGAAAAGCCACCTCCTCTGCAAGCCAGGCACCATGAATTCACTCTCCGGTCGACACGCGTACGCCGTGACCCCAAGTCCCGCTAAAAACACCAACACCAGCGCGTAGGACGGCAAGGCACTAACCCACAACAATGCGCCGCCATCTTGTTCTGACCCCTCTGCTACAGCAAGGTCGTTCCGGACCAGCACCCTGATGTACAGCCACACCCCGCTGGTTGCCACTAGCAACAGGGACGACAGCTGGAGGCGAAGGAGCCAAAAGCGCGGGTATTCGCGATCTGAGTCTTTCATGTCTGTGCTGTGGTGTGTGTGTAACGTATGTGTGACTGTTGGGTAGGTCCCCTGGCATAGAAGGGTTGTAGTGTAGATGTGGGAAATGTTTAACCTGTTCAAATATGCCGTGTGACAGCGTCGGTGCCTTGGCGACGGTGCTCGACGGTACTTCATACGGAGATGAACATATAAACCGACTTAAGGAGGATAAAAATAGCATAGGTTTGATATCGGTTTGATCACGATAAATGAAGTAGGTTCTGTCAGTTCAACTCAGTTTGATGTTTGAAAATTGTTTCCATTGACGTTAAATGCATCCAATGCGATTTCAGGGCAGCAAAACTGGAAATATTCTGAATAAGGCAATCTTTGTGATATTGACACATGCTGCTTCACATTAGAACATTTGAATCAGCATTTCATACTTCGGGCATTTAAAACTGCAGAAACAAGGCCCAAGATGAGTCCTTTATTTTCTGGGTGGTACCCTAAAAATCAGACCAGGGCCCTTCCAGTAACGATTCTCCGTTAGAATTTCGGGAAGTCTTGCTCCATGAGGGTCAATATATATTGGGATAGTGTGGTTTCAACTCAATATGTAGATAAGTGACTGGAATATTGGCTTTAAAAAATCGGGCAATTCAAGCAATAAAAACTGCATTGGATGCCTTTAAGAGTGTCTAGGTCGGCAAAGAATTGAGCGTATTTTTCACCTGAAAGTCTACCCTGACACATGCACAATGTACGGGGCTTAGTGCGAACACCGTCCGTCTGAGATGACAGACTCGTCGGCCGAGCATATATTTTTTTTATTTTCCTGCTAAAGTTACATGGTGCCGGCTTCAAAACGGCGCATGTCATCGTGCCTGCCACGACAACGACGGCCTCGTTACCACAACAAACATAACTACAGCAATCAAAAATTTGTGGCTTTCAATTGAAAAGTTGGTTTTGGTGTGACCAAGGCTCCTGGCTTGGACTGACGCCTTTTCTTGGAAAATTGGTCTGGCATCTGTGCTTCCGTCCTTCCGAACATTAGTGCTTGCATAATGCATATAACGTTACGCGCACATTGCAAAATCAAATGTAGGCTGACACACTGCGAATCACAACTGCCAGTCTAGTTTTATGACAAAATAGTAATAACTCTTGCGACTTGTCTTTATACCATCAGTCTGTGTCTGTATCTGTATAGCCGGTATAACGGCCCTTCGGCGTAACACACCGGCTTCGCAGGCACGCGGCGCAGCGGCAGAAACCAACCACTTGCTCTTATTGTAAATATTGGCATGAAACTTAACTTGTGTAGCTGAATTTGATGTTCTCAGAATGTTCCATAACGTTGGTGCATGCTCTGACATTCTATAGATACTGCGTTTCGTAATGCAATGAACATACGTTCAATGACGTTTTTACCCTCTTCAAAGATCTGATTTGTACTACCAACGCAGACTTCTCCCTCCACCATGTCTTCGGTCACAGCATCCCAGAAACAGAGACACGTTTCGTTACCTTTTCGGAAAGATCATTGAAGGATTCCGCGAAACCTCAGCGCCGTACCGCGAAATGTCATGTTAGATAATTTTGGAAATCTTAGCTTGACCTATTTCACGTTTCCCCGAAAAGTAGCCTGCCTTTTCCAGAAAAGAACGCATGCAATGGCTCACCAGTACAACGTCTGCACTTACGTAAAATGGGATCACGACTTTTCCTGGTATCATTTACCATATTCATACGTTCTGTTATAAACTGTGAAACTGCCCATGAGTGCCAGTACGGTACAGATACGGTACCAAGAACAACCAGCCCAGACCTCTGCCTTGGAATCCGACAAAAGACAAGCCAGAGGAACGTCTTCGGGTCTCAATAGAGTCTAGTACTACACAATGCATCTCTCGCCGCTTCCAAACGGGGCTCAACTGCTGCAAACCAACCTAGAGGCGGGGGTCCATATTGAAAACACCAGACGTCATGTCAACTTAAGTTACACCGTTGACATGTCTACAGGTACTGTGTTCCTCTGTACATACCTTTCTTTTTGTCTGGATACAGCCTGCTTATGGTGTAATTTTGGCTGTTCGCCTGGGACAACAACTTTCTAATAGCGGCGGTGTAATACAGATTCGTATCTTTGCTAGTTCCCCAAAGTACAATGCATATTGTTCCCGTGAACGTATCTTCGTTATGATATGTCAAATACTGTATACTTTCTATTCCTGCGAAAACACTTATTTGCTTGGATCCCAAATGTGCGTTATGAATTGATAGACTGAGTCCGCACCAAATCGTAACATTTCTAGCCAGTCCCCCCAAAGTACAATTCATATTGTTCTCGTGAACGTACCTTCGTTGTGAGATGTCAAATATACTTACTATTCCCGCGAAAACACTTACTGGCTTGGATCCAAATGTGCGTCATGAAAGTCCGCACCAAATATCATTTCTAGCCAGTTCCCCCAAAGTACAATGCATATTGTTCTCGTAAAAGTATCTTCGTTGTGTGATGTCAAATAGACATACTATTTATACGTAAACACTTGCTGGCTTGGATCACAAATGTGAAAGTCTGTACCAAATACCATTTCTAGCGGACAACGCGTACTCGGATGGAACAAGCGGCCGCCATACTCTCTACAGCTTCCTCCGCGCCCGCCGCAGCTGTATAGTCGCCACGCTGGTAACCCTGGCCATTGTGGGACTCGCCCTGACGGTGTTTATAACTAAACAGGTAACTACCAGCGCCATATTACAAATTTACGTGAAGCTGTATGGTAAATATATCAATCATGAAAATTTTTTTCTGAAAATACATGCCCAGTCTTCTTTCTTTTTCTTTCTTTCTTTTTCTTTCTTTCTTTCTTTCTCTCTTTCTTTCTCTCTTTCTTTCTTTCATTTTCGATCTTCTGATTTTGCAGGAAATGTCGCAACTGTCCAACTCTTTTCACGCTTGGAAACGCGTCCTGGACAAGGAGCATAACCGAACTGCCGCCATGGAACAGCGTCTTCAGGAAATGGCCAAGGCGATAGGTAAGCTGTAATATAATGAGTTGACTCATTTTTAATGAGGTGGTGATTAAGATTATATGAAGCCAAAATACAACATTTTCTGATTATATGTTTGAAAGACGATGCCAGTATAGCATTATTCGATCAACATACACTTACGCGTTTGCATCTCAGCATTTCTTATTCTAACACTCATCTGTAATGGCAATAACAAGGAGGGCTAAGAATGTCAAACTCTTTTTACACAACCAAGTGTTTTATTCAGCCGACATTTTGATGACCATCTGTCATCTTCCTCTGGGCAATTCTGACTGGTTCACATTGCATAGGTGTCACTGCTATAGATGCAATCCCACCTGTGCGACACGTGCTGTGCAATGTGAGCCAGTCAGAATTACCCTAAGGGTCATTCGACGGTGACAGACGGTCACCAAAACGTCAGCTAAATAAAACACTTGGTTTTGTACAAAGAGTCTCTGTCTTCAGCCCTTCCTGTTATTGTGAAAAAGAGTACCTTTATTCAGTGACTTACCAGCCTGATTAAACTATTCACGAACAGGTAGGGCTGTTGGGCCACCGGGGCCACCCGGGCCACCAGGACCTCGTGGCCCGATGGGGCCAGTTGGGCCGCCTGGAATGCCGATGTCCACAAGTCCTGCCGGACCGCTCGAACGCCATCAAACATCTACAGGGAGCATGTCGTCTACGGGTGAGACATCCGTTTTGTCATACGAGCAGAACTGTAACGTTTGAATAGTTAACTTGTGCCAAATTTGTACTTTCTGTCATGATGCTTGTTCCCTGATTTCTCAACTGTTTGCCTTGTTGTCTCGTTACAGGACACAAACTTACATGAAAATGAGGGCGTTTGACGACAAACACAAGTTAGACATAAATTACACATGTCACAACAAGAAGTCGAAGATCTTATACTGCAGTGAAATATTTAGGGCCTTTTTCATCATTGTGAATGCCGATGCATTTCCGACTGGTTCCCAGAAGGCACCAGACATACATATTGAAAACAGGAGATTAGATTAAATTTTGGGACCTTTGACCTAACTTAGTAACTTCCCTGAGATGCCTAGCATGTGGCAGCACAAGCAAGCGCAAAGGCACACAAAACCCGGGGCTATGCATAGTGCAACGAAGGAAGTCGTACTAATATCCATTCTGTATGTCTGTTTTTCCAGTCCTCTGTCCCAATGAGTATACAGAGTTTCGTGGGACCTGCTACAAGACATTTACGACACCCAAGGCCTTCAGCGATGCGGCCTTGGCCTGTCTTCAAGATGGTGGTACCCTCGCCATGCCCAAAGACAGCGATACCAACGCCTTTCTCACCACATTATTGACACCCAGTGACCACTTCTGGCTTGGCCTACACGATCGGATCCGAGAGGGAAGTTTTGAGTGGATGGACGGTACTCCACTTGGGAAGTTCAGCCCTTGGGGGAAGGGACAACCGAATTACCACAGTGACGTTGAAGATTGTGTGACGTTGTCGGATTCACGTGGGCTAAGCGTGTGGTCTGACATGGCGTGCCACGAAGGTCAACTCTTCATCTGCCAGATCGATATCGTTCCAGGTACTCCTCACAATAAATCATTCTTACGTGGAACTGTTCGTATGTATAATTAGGCCATGTTGATTTGATTATATGGATGAATTCTCAGGGAAAAGATTTGCAAAAAGGTTGCCTTCATTATGAAATCTACGTGGTCATGAAGTTTGAACCAATGACCAAATTTACACACACTACTCTCCAAGCAGAGTTTTGGGTTTAGGCTTATTTTTGGCGTGTTTGTACTTAGCTTTTTTTATTGCTCTTTCTTTTTTTATCATTGGTGTCGTTTTTTACGCAAAAACATAGTGTCATATGGCGAATAATGGACTCTTCATTTTCATCTCTTCACATTTTCTTCTTTTCTTTGTGAATTGATTTAGGCATTCTACGACATGAGTATCATTTTGTAATATTTCTTTGCAATTTCCGGCATATAATTTCTCATTTTGAAGCTACTTTGTACGAATTACAGTTTTCATTGTCGAAAAATATTTTGGGGAAACGGGCGAAAATGCATGTGCGGGAGAATGCCATTCGTATAATCAAATCAACATGGCCTTATGCACATTACTTATCTATTGTCGTGTCCATGACACTTGTAGAAAACTCTAGACTAATTTCATCCTAACTTTCCAGGACATACCTAGGTGACAAGATGGACCTCGGCAACAACTACAGACCAGTTCTCTGACGATCCTCAGTAACTAACGAAAACCACAAGAGCAAACTTCGAACAGCATCGGAAAACCATTGTGATAAAATGGATAAGAAGGCATTTACGCGAGCATAATACTATCTGTCCTTAAAAGTTCTAGACAACAACTACAACAAAACAAAAACAACAATAAGTCGATGATGTGACGAACTTATACACGACCATCTTTATTAGTTTCTGGAGCCTTTCACAAACACTTCCCGTAACGAATTGCCAGTGCATCTGTAGATACTTGTATCAGTTACTTTTTGCTTATTAGAATTCATTCATTTCTTACAAGTAGGAGCATATCTTACATACATTTACCCATACTCACATTTAACTTGTAAACTTGGACAGAACCTCTTTAAGACTCTCAATGTCTTCATATCCTCCATTACTTGAACCATTTCATAGAACATAACCATTACATAGAGCTGAAAATTAATTACTAGAGCTTAATCATATAACGCTGAGCTGCAAACAGTTTCTGATAGCCGTCGAAGCATAAACATCTACCTCTGTAAGTCAATTTATAGAAACAATCTTCAACATAGAGGTGGATTTAGTAATCTCAAGAGGATTTTCCCCCAGCTACAAATAAAGAGGTTTCCAGGCTTCGGGAAACGGCTTTAAAGAGTAGAGAAATTGGCCAAATAGACATATGATATGTTAGAAGATGTGGCGCTTCCCGAAGTCTGGTAGAGGCTAACATTTTGCAGCTATCAAAAGACCTGCTTGGAGATTAACCAATCACATGGTACCAGTAAAATTCAAATCAAGCCGTAGAGCGGGTGAGGAACTTCAGGTCGTGTTGATGTTAATAATTCACCATGTTCACCGCTTATTGTCTGTTGTTGGTGCTCCAAGAGGTTGTGGAACCTTTTGGTCAGCCCTGGACCCCTAGGGAACCTCGTGGTCCGCGCGGCCCTTTAGAACCGCGCGGCCCTTTAAAACCACGCGGTCCGGGCGGCCCAATAGGCCCGGGACGTCCTGGGACTCCCGCTCGGCCATCCGTTCCCTTCGGACCAGCAGGCCCCATGGGTCCCGGCGGTCCAGGTGGCCCTAGAATAGAAGTCATCAATAAAATAAATAAATCTTCTCAAGTCTATTTCTGTATTGCCAATATATCCAAGGCAGTTACGCAGTATTTAACAACAGGTTATTATTCACAAGTTTGGTCAAATGAATGTAAAAAAAGTTGATGATGAAGTTCAAAGCTCACCTGCCGCCTTGCTTATCTTATGAACACGCTGCTCGAGGTGGGTACTTCGGTTCCACTGGCCGTTAAACTCACGTTTCAGGGCGTCAACAGCAGTAGTCATTTCCTGAAGACGACAGCATGCAGAAATGTATAAGTATAAATGTCAAATTACATTTTGAGTCAGTTTTTGGGCGACTTGAACATTCCACCAATTTCTTTCTACTGTCATCTGTGTTGGTAGTTACGGTGTTTAAAGTTAAAACTTTTGTTTCAACACAAAGAATTCTCCCACCCAGAGCTTTTGACTAGTCACTCTCTCAGACTGACCCAGTGAGATTTGTCACGTGGCTTTTCTGAAGTGGGTCAACTTAAGTGAAAAATACCAGAGCGGCTGGTCGAAAGGTATAGATGAGGACAATTATTTGTGTTGGAACAAAGTTTTAACTCGAAATAATTTTCTAGTATTCTAGCACTGGAACATTGTAACAACAAATAAATAAATTCGTTTGTTCATGGTTTATCTTACGTTGCAATAAGTCCCGCCTGATTCTAAGATTGTCAGTTTTTCTCTGTAACTATATTGGTTAAATTTGTAAAACATATTGATTGAAGCTTTGAATCTTTGAAGCAAAAAAAAAATGCAGCTTATAATACCGTAGTGAAATATTGTACCGAAACTCTTTATGTAAAGATTAAAGTATTTCTGTCTGTGAATTACGCTTGACTCTCTGTAGTTATTGAAAAGGAATATATAAAAGAACATAAAAAACACTTAAAAGTCCGACCGACCCCTTTTAAAAACAGCAAAGATACGTATACCGGCATGATTTGAAATAAAACACTAGTATTTACCGCTTTGTGATTGGACATCGTCTGGGCCAGTCCCACAATAGCCAGCATTGACACCACAACAAAAGCGGCGGACATGCAGAAGCGCCAGTGGGTGCGGATGAAGGTTCGGATCGCACGGAGGCGCTCGCTGGCTTCGTTATGGTACGCTCTGTCTGCTATTAAAAGAGTATCAAGTTTCAGATTTTCAGCAGTCAAAATTTGCTGAAAAGTATGCGTTTAAGGCACTCAATATAAGATTTTGAGTTGGATGCGCATATGCCCGGTCTCACTACAAAAAAAGTAGCGTTTGTTTGTTTCTTTGTTTGTTTGCTTGTTTATTTATTCAGCAGATCTTCAAGGGTGTTTCTTTCCCCGTAGGACATCGGAGAGGCCCCGCGGAGGCGGAGCCGGGTACGCAGGCACGCGCCGGCAGCCCCCGGCGGGCCGGCGCTTCGACCCGCACGCCGACCGTACGGCGAGAGGGCGGGCCATGTCCTTGGTGCTGAAATGGGGTGTCCATTGAGTGCGACCAAATAACAGAGAACTAGAATAACTTCAATTTTCGAATCTCTGAATTGAGGAATTTGATTAAAGGGGGTGGCAATGCTTGCGTTAGTAATAACGTACCCTCTAAGATAACAGAAAAATCTTTTTAAAAATCTTCAGGAAGAAGAACGCAAGATACGGCAAAGTAACCTACCTGAGGACGGATACGGTGTGTAACGTAAGTTGGCGTAAAACCCGATGTCTCCCGCGCCAACCCCGTCTACAGGCGGTTTCGCCTCCCGCTTAGCTTGCCTCAGCCGGGGCACCTGTAGTTTCACCGCCTCGGCTTCTTCGTACGTGGCTGAAGACGCTTCTGCTGCCACTTCTCCATTCTTGCGCGAAACGTCGTCGTTGCCATGGCCAGCACCTTTTCTTGAACCGTCCTGATGATCAGTACTTGATTCGGACGGCAGCCCGCCCGTTTGTCCGTTGCCGGACCCTGCGAGACTGATACAAACCTACCGTGGCCGACAAGGACAAACCTGCGTCGCCTGCGCGCACACCTGCGTCGCCTGCGCGCACACCTGCGTCGCCTGCGCGCACACCTGCGTCGCCTGCGCGTATACCTGCGTCATGTCTGCAAAGAGCTTCCTCGTCTGCGCACGACTACCTGCGTCGTGCCTGCCAAGAGCTTCCTCACGCCTGCACAGAAAGAGCTTCCTCGTCTGCGCACGAATACCTGCGTCGTGCCTGCCAAGAGCTTCCTCACGCCTGCACAGAAAGAGATTCCTCGGCGACCTCGCTGCGCGCAACGAAAGCTCGCTGCACGGAAGAATACGTGTCACCCCTGCCCTGTTGAAGAATGGACGGTCCCCTATTATAGGTCAAGGGTCACATTCGCTGCCGTTTTTGTTTACTTCAGTCTCAAATTTTGTTTTAGTTTTTATGCTTACAATGTCCGGCGCGTTTATTAATCAATAACGGGCCCGTTAGTGATAAAATTAATTAATAGAAATCCTGCATAGATTATGTTAATATTTCCCTTACAACATCTGCCCCCAACAACAGAACCACCTCGTCTTCGATCTTCCCCGGTAAGTGCCCGTTGTTTATTTGCATGAACAAAGCGAATAATTCCAAAGAAACATTTTGAGGACATCCTATAGCAGTCTGGGCATCGATTCTTCCCGACCCGCGACGATATACACGGTTTTAGACCGGATTTGAAGTAGGCGACGATATGGGGGAAGGGGGGGGGGCAGGCACATGTAACGTTACAGTATAAATTCAACAAAAGCATAAATTCAACAAAATGAAGCAATCTTGTTTAAAGTAAAATAAAACATAACTAGAGATATCCCTCCAACCTCTTCCAGAATATTGAGGAGATCCATTCATTTGATCCAGAAATACACCTTGTCAAAGTTGCCTTTATTTTTGTCAGCCACATTGTTTACAATGTGTGAACTTCTGGTGCTGGCATAAATTCAAAAACATCAACTGATCTTCTTGAAACTGAACTGAAACTTGACTACTTATGTCACTCCCACATATTCTGGAATATCAAAGTGATCATGACTTTTGATCCAGAAATATGGACTGTCNTACAAACCGGCTCGGCTTGCTCGTACATTTTGTACTGCACTCTCAGTAACAAGTATGCGATCTTTATAACGTTGTGTATGAATATGACAAATAAAACCATGATTAGTCTACAGGTTTAGCTTCAGACATGGTGTGCAAGACTTACATGTACAAAGGAATTTTGTTTTCCCGCAGTGGCAGACTGATTTTCGGGGGAGAGCATTCAAGAAAATCCAACAGGAACATGATTCAAAGAGAATTCTTCAAAGAGTTCGCTCACTCAAACTGACTGAGAACTTTCCTGTGTACGTGGTGACATTGTTGACTGTTTCCACCCTCGTTGCTGTAACACACCAAAGGTCAACGCGCTCGACCACTTTCAGCATCATAGGGGTGTCCGGGGGCCACCAAAAGTCTTAATTTTCACGCCCGAAACACATATACAATATTCAGTCAATAAAAGCAAAAAAAAAAAAAAAAAACTTGCATCAACTCCAGCCCAATAGCAAAACATATACCGAGTCCACCCAATTCATCTAGCCATTCATACACCCAACCATTCATGCCTCCTTCTATTTCGATACCAATCTTCGTTCATTCATTTCGCTCTCCATTTATGTATTTATCTTTCATTCCTATCTATATAGTTTCACTCATTCACTCACTCAGCTACTCACTCACGTATTCACTCACTCACTCAGCTACTCACTCACTTATTCACTCACTCGCTCACTCACTCACTCACTCACTCAGCACCGCATGCTACATGGATCGTAGCGCACCTCCAAATTGTCTTTCAGGCAGTTCTATATAGCTATCCGTATAATACTTATTTTATCCATCGATGCATAATGATCTATCTATTCAGCAATCAGTATCGTTTAATAATCCTATCTATATATCTATCTGTATTCATACATGTATATATTATCTAAAATAATCACTGAATAAGACAGTTGAGTGTGCATGATGTTTTAATATGAAGCTCCGTTTTGGCCAGCAAAAATGTACCATCATTATATAATAATCATCATATAATCATATCATTATATCATCATATAGCTAAACTACACATATTACTTTTAAGAAAATTTAAAATATTAACGACTCTTTTCCTCTTCATAAATATAGCCCATCATATGTTATTATTAGAATAGCTTTTTTTCTCATTCAAACTGTGTAAGCCTTTCTAAGATATACACATTGGTGCTAAATCAGAGCTTAATATCTACATTTTCAAGCGATTCGTGGATTTTTCATTTGTAGTAAACCGGGTAGAAGTAAGACACATTTGGCTGCAGTCACTCCATCTCGCACTCGAGTTCTGCTTCGACCTCTTCGATGCGATCGGTGCGTTTATTTGCCATCATGTCCAGGGGTTTCGTCTTGTGCAACTGTAGTTTTAACAAATACAGAAAAAAGAAGACCAACTCGTTAGTTTTGTAAATCTAGACATTGTATGAAAAAGTACAAATTTGACTCATAGAGTTCAAGTTGACGTGTGAGGTGGTCACTACAAAAGGTGACTTGGTGAGTACTCATAAGTTTTCTATAAGACTTAGTGTTTTGAAAATTATATTTAACTCCATTTGCAAACTCTATGCATTTTCATATATAATATAATTATGTACGTGTCAGTCACAGTGTTTAGCGTTGATTTCTCTGTGTGTGTTTTTAAAGTGTTGACGTCAACATTTGTCTACTTCAGTGTGCCACCACTATGTCTGTTTTTTTCCTTCTTTTTTGAATATAAATAATAAAGTTAAAGGTTTGATTTGATCTTGATTTTATCTATATGCATAATACGTAATTATAAAAACATAACGAAAAAGTAAAGTAAATGTGCACGGGTGGAGAAAAAGCCACAATGGCTTGTCTG
Organism: Branchiostoma belcheri; assembly: GCF_001625305.1. NCBI lineage: Eukaryota > Metazoa > Chordata > Leptocardii > Amphioxiformes > Branchiostomatidae > Branchiostoma > Branchiostoma belcheri. The sequence goes on from NW_017804575.1 coordinate 399,863, forward strand.
ATACTTTTATCTACCCCATCATGATCTAACATTGTTACAATTATGTCAAATCAAATATGAATGACAATACCAAAGTAAGGGGAAATGTAAGTGAAACAATACAATGAATAAGTGAATCAATTATACAAAATAATCAAGTTTAGCAATAAGTAAGGGTGCCTCATGCCCGTAGCCAGGGGGGGGGGTTCGGGGGTTCAGAAGAACCCCCACAAGGCTCAAAGGTCCAGTTTTTGGTTCACTTTTTATGTAAAGGTTCAGTTTTTGGTCCACTTTTTATGTAAAGGTCCAAGATTTTTCTTGAAAAGATAGACTGAAATCGTAGAAAAACTGCTCCCTTAAAAAATTTATCTCTGATTTTTTCTTGGAAATCCTGTCAAAAATGCACGAAATGCCATTTTAGAAGGTTCATTTTTCAAAATTTTCCGGGAAGGATGAAGGGACCCCCCTTGGAAGCATGCCCCCGGACCCCCCTTCGGCGCTTCAAGCAGTGGGAAGAACCCCCCCCCCCATTCAAAATCCTGGCTACGGGCATGTACCTGGATGTATTTCTTGGTGCTGTTCAGATCAGACGGCAGACAGTGGAACTCCATGTCGCGGGTTTCACTCCGGGTGACCTTGAATCCCTCGGGACACTGCGCCACCGGCATCTTAGAGAAGCAAGTCTCCTTCTTCCCGAACTCGTTCAGCTGGGTGATCCTCACGTTACGCATCACCGACAGGCTCATACCTGGGGTCAACAGAGCAACACGATCAGCGTAATACTATGTCAAAAACAGGACTTCAGGAATTCAAGACTACCGTAGCCTTGTATCAAGTCTGATCGTGGTCGGGGCCACAAGAGCTCTATCCCGCCCGCTTCTCATAGGTTTCCCGGTGTGTATTTCACGAGAGATTGATTAGCCCTCCACGAACACCAAATCCCCAAGCAATATTACTGTCTCTAATTAGCATAACACTCCTACCGGGACGGCCTGTCGCACTGGACGGGGGAAGCTATTAGACACCCCGGAGGCACAACCTGCCTGAACACCCCAATACCCCCAATCACGTAAGACTGGATACCAGGCTAAGACTACCAAGAAATAGACATAGTTTTCATTAATGAATTACAAACTAAATCAAATTATACATATCAAACTACACCATGGTCTATGTTTCCTATAATGCATAAATCCTGGTGACCAAATCCTTGAATCCAGGAAATACCAAGTAAAAATCTGCCAATCAAGTGAAACCGAATATTTGGCCACTCACTCACAAAACTACCCAAAACAATACCTCTGTACTGGAAGTAATTAAAGTAACGGTTATATGTCGACAAAACTTCCCGCCTGGGAAATTATTCTATTTAATTAAAATTTCTTAATCGTCGTTGGCTAATAGGTGGAGACTGTGTTTAAGCTACGATTCACTATAAAGCAACAACAAGACATCAGCATTTATAGAGCTGACTACCTTCCTGGTGACATTCCGGGCTGGGGATCCTGTAGGACAGACCAAAGTCGAACGGAGAGGCGTAGATCTCCCGGCTGGGTCCCTCATATTCAGAGTGGTGCTCCCCGTCAAAGTTCCCGCACAGGCCCGCCATCTTACCCCGGTAGTCGTGAGAAATCTGGAAGTCAGATTAGCCGATGGAAAACGGTTACTGTTAGGGGCTGATATGGGAGGTGACATCCAGGAACGAAAGAATTCATCTCGGAGCCCGTTTCTATGCTGTTTTATATGAAATAATGATGCAAATGTGCTAATGCGAAGCAGTATGTCTCAATATATCTGCCTTATATTCTTATTTTTAGAATATGTCCAGTTTTCATGCCGAATATGAAATATTCAGCATTGTATATTCGAGGTTTTGAGAATGAATTTTTTGGCATTAAAACTGGAAACATTTTGATTAAGGTTGCAGATTGATGCATACTGTCACCTACATACTGACATACTGTATCTATGACTGATTGACAGACTGACCTTGACATCCGTGCTGTGTCCGTCCGTCTCCACCATCAGCCCAAGGTCATCACAGTTGACCTTGACCTTCTTCCCGACCTTCTGGAGGGTGAACATGACGGGACTCCCAGCATCCTCTTCGTCCTTGTAGATTTTGTGGACAATCATGTGCGGAAGCGACACCTGGCGGCTGTCAATGGTGATCTGCATCTAGAGAGAATGATCATTAGGCCACACAAATTTAATTTCTTGGTTAACGAATTTTTCTAGAAAAATAATGGAGAGGGCGGGCGAAAAAAAAAAAAAAAAACAGGCCCAGGCATCCTATTATGGCCCAAAATGGTACGATAGGAGCCATGAAGTCAACACACCAGGCCAGTTCAAAATTTAAACAATTAATTTTGAACTTTTCATGATACCACTGCATTGAAAGATGGAATAACTGTAACAACCAGGAAGAAAAGGACTGTTTTCAACTGTTCAGGGCAAAATATGAGCATTTTGCAGATGATTCTGAATGTTTAAAGGCAAGATGAGAAACAAATTGGGTTGAACTGCATGGTTTACTTTCGATTCAAGCTGTTATTTTGTGATTAACATGATCGCTATCCTATAGGGTATAAGTTTTGTGACCATGGATCAATATTTCCTAATTATATGATTTTTTTTCAGTTTTGTGTAATCTACACAGTTGTATCTGAATGAGGTCAAATGCCTGGATTATAAACCCTGTAGAACAAAGTAAGCGTTGGATACTTTATTATGTCTGTTAGCTGACATTAATTTGCTAACAAAATCTGCTTACAAAATAAATATAGCTCTACGGTGGAAAATGGGTAAAAGCGTGTACTACCTGTCTCTCTTCCCCGCTGGAAGGCTGATCGTTGTTTACCGACATCTCAATCTTCTTCCCCTTCAGAAACACCTGAGGGTGGTAAAGGTACCCGGCATTGTCACAATCATAGTTTTATTCCGAGAACTTTAACCATCATGTCTATACAATGTATTTCATTGAATGTGTGCTGATAGATTTTTAACTACAGTATTGTATGAATTCATGAATATCTAGAGGGTGAACTAACTATCCGCAGACAGACTCTCCTGGCCAATTATCATTCACCTTTTTCTCGAATTCCGTGATCCATACCCCCGTACGAAAGTGACGCTGGCGGAGTCTATGTTATATCGTGTTTAAAATAACAGTTAAGAGATGACTGCAAATATTGCTCCAAAATGCAGTCGACGACGAAAATCATTTCAATAGTCTATAATTTCATGACGGTATGAGAAGCCAACTATTTACCGTCGTGTCCAAAATGCCCCCTTACTTTACCACTATTCTGCGCCACAAGAAAACAATTTTACTACTAAAATTTAAAAAAAAAGTAGTACAGAAGAAGTGAGTAAATTCATTCTGCCTCAAAAGAAGAAGCCAAACCCAGCAAAACTGGTACCATGTATGTTGCAGAATGTAGTATAATGTTAGACGTAGTCTCATATATCATTGTATTTTCTTTCTTTTTTTCATACATGTTGCTTTAGCCTTCGGGCATGTATTTGCAATAAACTTTCATTAAAAGTTACCGTTGCACACTAACACAGCAACAACAAGATTTTGCTAAATACCTTGACGGTTTTCTTGGTGTTTTCCATGTCGGGTTTGTTGACGAGGACCATGAACTTCTGCTCGGGAGAGGCGTCCTTGGCCAGGATGTGGTCACACGGTCCGACCTTGTACGTGAACTCCACTCCGTCAAATGTCCGGATTCTGTTGTTGGGCTGGAACTTGCAGTAAGCTGTGGGGAAGTCAGGTCATAATTTCATATTTTGGTGAAAATACAATATGGCAACCACTAAGAGAGTTCTGAAAAGGTCTAGATCTAGTGTTTCAAATTGATCTACAAATCTAAAGAGACATACATGTATATTGAAGTCGAAAAGTTCTAACTTTTTCAGCAAGTATCCACATGTAAAGTACAGACTCTGATAGGCAAACCTAGAAATTCTGATCACGATTTCTGTCAAAAGTGACTCCAAGAATTTGAGTGGCATCTGGTCATCGACAGTTTTTTAAAATGTTTTTTCAAGTGAACTTACTGTATTAATTTAGCTAAGGCCAAAGAAAGTAGAACCCACGGGTAAATTTGCCGTCCATAAAGTATGTCCACAAGATTTTAATAGTAATGACTTTAACCAGATTCTGCAATTAATGCTAGTGAAATGTTTGTTTATCATAGAACTAACACCTTTGACGCTACATGGCGCAAACAATTCTATTCGTTCCTATGTTGTCTGGACAACTTTTTAAACATCATCCAATCTGTTCAACTCCCACGTAATATTCTGCCAAAATTTCTTCCACAATTTCTGGGACAGTCTGTGTTCTTAGCATGTATTTTAATTGCTGTTATCATATGTATTTCTATTTGTATGTTTTATTCTATATGGGCCATGGATGCCTGAAATTAAGAAAGAAAAGAAAGATAGCGGCAAAGAAGTAAAACTTACTGGTAAACTTGTTGCCCATCAGCATGTCCATGTACTGTTCTCTCATGGTCTTCTTTGTGGAAGGGAACTGCATGGGGAAGTCAACGTTCCACACCGTCTTCATCATAGGCACCTTAAGAAGTTTGGAGACGTCTAGACGGATCTTCGGCTCCTCGATGGAGATTCTGCTGATCTCGGCGTTCTCTTCTGGCGTTGCCATGGTAACGTTCATCTCCTTCTCCTCCTGATCGACGGTGCAGCGCATGCGCAGCTTGTTTTCGTCATTGTGGATGTCGATGTCTTGGACAGTGAGACGGTCGAAGAAGACGTGGTAGATGTACTGCTTTACTACGGAGGACAGTTCCTTCATCCAGGTGGGAATCTGAAAATATAGGAAGTTTCACATAGACCAAGATTCACATTATAGGCACATTTCAAAGTTGCAATGGCTATTATTAGTACATTACCTGTGGTCTTAAAAAATTAGTGGGCATCTCAAGAATAACATTAGACATGCATTATTTCTTACAATGTATTTTCTAGAAAGCTGCATTGAACGAAACGACTAAGTATAACAGCTCAGAGATTCTTAAACTGTTCATACAATTTTCAACATCAACAATCATCTTAAGGTATACCTCTTAAAGCTTAATGTATATGTGTGGAAAATAGGTTAGGTGTTCAAGAATGTTCAACCCATTTCGGAGCAATTTAAAAAAAAAATGCGTTCCTCTCTAAGCATTGTGTAGCGGTTCACACGTACCTAACATTCTTTGTTGTAGCTAAGCTTATACAGAGCCAAAGAGTCAAATGGCGCGGCCTTACGTTGTGATACTCGATGTCGATATCCATCTGTCTGAGCTGACTGCGCTGTTCTACCGCTCTCCTGCAGACCGGAGTCTCAATCAGACCCTGTCGCCGGTCCTGTAGGCACGCACTACAGACACACACACACAAACATGGTTATGGTCTCATTCATGAGTTGTATCGATAATTAGAAACCATGCATTAATGAGGGTCTTACATGACTGCGCTCCTAATACTATGATTCATATGCCAAATAATATTTCAGCTTAATTCGCTCTTTGGAACCCCGGAGTCTCTGAGACACTGAGAACAACGTTCAGTGTTGTACAGTGTAACACAAAAGGCAGAATTTAAAACAAAATAATATCTCTTTTTGTTAAAAATGTCATTTAACAGATGCTAGCCTCCAAATTGACCCTTGTCCCACGTTATATACGAGCACCATGTTTGTAGTTATCAATCTTTACCTATAGATGGTAGTCTTGTCGGGATGGCTGAACTCCTCGCTTGTGTCTTCCTGACTAGAGTGGTGCTGCTCCTGCAGTTCCTCTTTCCGCTCCAGGCGGCGCTGTTCATCGGATTTCTGCCACCTCGCCTGTAAGAGAAAGAAGGTATATTGGAGGAGTATTGTTTGAGTGCCAGTGTGTTTGTTTGCCTGTGCTTCCTCACCTGCATTATAAACGTTTCAGATACTTTCAAAAGTGGAAAGAAAGGGGGAAAATTGCTTACGTTTTGAGAAAATGGTACAGCTTGAAAAGACCATATGAGAACAAGAACGCAGCTAGAGAAGTGACGTACATTGATCTTCATCCTCTTGTCGTTCCCGGAGCAGTCTCGTCCCCACTTGGCGTTGACGTTAGTTCTGACCCTCCTGTCCTGCAGCAGACGCCACTCAGGCACGGCGGGGAACTCCAACTCAGTTGTCACGCACAGCTTAAACTGCAGTCAGAAAATAAGACATCTTACAATACAGGTAAATTCGGCTTTGGCATAATGTACAGCGTAGGGACGCATATCCCTACAATCATTCTCAATATTCTAGATTTCAATAATAATGCATTGGAAAAAAAATAGAATGAATTACTGTTACATCCGTTCTTCCTAATAATATATATAAATATATAGGGGGGCCGGGGATTCGCTTCAAAATAGATTTTTTTTTTCAATTGAGTCATTTCCCCTTAAAAGCCCCTTAAGACGAAGATGTTCACTCAGGAAGAACTAACAGAAGATACGAACATCTTGAGTCTCCTGGCCCGGGATGGGAGATCGCTCCAGCTGCACTGCGATCGTTCTGCGCAGAATCCGGTCAAGCCACTGCTTCATCATGACGTCAGTCTCCATGGAAACGCCAGGTTCCGTCCAATCAGACTTGCCGTAACGGAACCGTCCGGGGATGCGGGCCTCCTCAGAATCAGTTCCCGTGTCTTCCGGGTTTATCTATTTAAAACACCAAAATAATCAAGTCCCAGGGACTATTAACTAAGTTGAACTTTCCATAGACTTTTATATTGTAAAGGTACAACAGTGCAGTTCCAGATACAGCCTTTATTGAGTAGGTTGTTAGTCCATTCTCTCTAGGACATGGTTTTGGAAGGAGGAGACCATCTCTCTCCTTCCAGTGCCCTTTATCCCCGCAACAGAAGTCAGGAGTAAGAGCAGTTGATGTTTCGTGCTATGTGTCTTTACCAAGATGCTCATTGCCTACAGATCAGGCACAAAGCGAGCATACATTGACTGGTGGCAAATCAGTCAGTAAGTTTACTGTAAATCGTTGAAAAAATATTAAACGTCAGAGAGTAAGATGTACAACAAACAGTTAAAAGAAACAAACCTCGTCATACACGTTGAGTTTAATCTTCATGGTGCGAGGGTGCTGGGGGTGCTTAGCGAGAACTAACACCTCCATCCGCAGCTCATTTCTTCTTTCGTTCTCTTCTGTGAAGACCAAGCGCTCCAGAGGACTCAAGTGGCGGACGGTGTCTTCACTGTGCTGCAGTTCCAAGTCGATCTGCGTGGGGGCGTGCATGCCTGGTTTGCAGGACAGTCGGAGCTCCATGGGGCCTGTAAGGGGTTGGAAGGGGGAGGTCTGCTCCTTGTTTATGCGGGAAACCATCTTGGTGTCCAGGGAGAACTCCATCCCGAGCTCTTCCCTTCCGAAGCTTGTGTGGAACTGCCAAAAGAAATAATTGTTATAGACACACTCCATCATCTCTCTCTGTCTGCCTGTCTCTCTCTCTGTCTGCCTGTCTTTCTCTGCCTCTGTCTCTCTCTGTCTCTCTGACTCCCTCTCTGTCTTCATCTCTCTTTCAGTTTACATCTGTTGAAACTATGAGCTTGGTCATACTTTCCGATATTTTTCAATCACCCTTTTATGATCAGCACGGAAAAAGGAACTTGAAGTTCACAACTCAAAATGAGTTTGTCAATCGTCATGTTTGATGAAGGACTATATCATATAATAACAACTGGTAATGGGTCAAGTGTCAAACGTGCTCTGTTTGGTGGAGAAATCAAGATTTTATCAGAACTTATTGAATGGAAAAATGGAGGCAATCTGTCTCGCCTTATTTGGCCACCTCTGCGTCTTCTTGCCTTGGATTGTCATCTTCTTAAAGATCTTGTCTTCGAGCTCGACTCCGTCGGGGTTCGGGTGGGTTTGTCTCTCCTCGGTAAACACGAACGGCTCTGACTTCCACACGAAGAGCTCTCGCTCCTTCTCGGGTGTGTCGATGCTGAGCTGGTGTTTCTTGTTCTCCAGGTCGAGCGCCATTTTCCCGGACAGGGGGAGGGTGGCAGTCATCACGGCGTTCAGCGCGACTCCGGACTGGATGACACGGCAGTCCACACTCATCTTACCAACAACCTGCAGGGCCAGGCTATATCACAAGAGTAGAGAATGGAAAGAATAGGGTTTGTGTGTCGTAACTGAGTATTCGGCTCAGAACCAAGGAGTCCTGGGTTCGAATCCTGCTGTCACCTGAACACTCTGCCCTTGAGAAAAGCACTTTCCTCACTTCGCTCATGTGAAAATGAGTATGCCAGGATGATCATTATCACGATCGTGATCGTGGCATTAAGGAAAACCACTGAATCAATGGATCAGGGTAAATGACTGAATGAATGACTGAATGAATGAATGTTTATGAGTGTTTATCCTTCAATAAAATTATTTCTTGAGCTGCTACATGCAGTGTAGAGGTATGCTACGAAATCATGGCGCATTCCAATCACCAATTCATCATCATCATCATCACCGATCCTTTACGTTTATAGGTGTAGCAACCAAAGTTTAGGTTCTACAACTGTTTGTCATTCATTACTAGATTTTGTCCTTCTAAATTAGTCTCAGGCTGTTTCTTTGACCCCCTTTTAAACAGTCACTGATTAAAAAAATATTTTATACTCACTCCTGGTGACCCTTGACCTCACAGTCTACACCCTTGACCTCCTGGTTCTGCCTGTCCTCCCGGAAGATGCCTGGTGTGACCTTCAGCTTGGTGGTCAGGTCAGAGGTCATCAGGAGGGCAGAGTTCATCTCCAAGGTGATCGGCAGGCCCAGCTGAGTAGGAATCTGCCTGGAGGCTTCAACAAGCTTGGTTGCCTTGGTCACGTGAGTATCCATGCCGTGACGTAGTTCCTCCTCCTTTTTGTAGTTTTTGAATGGTTATCATTATTGAGGGAACCATACATTGCAGGTGTAGTAGTAAGTAAAGACGTCTAAAGTATTCAATGATAACATTGATTATGATGCATATATAATTATCTAAAAATCGCAGTAACAAATTCTCTTTAGAAATTATTCAGCAAATCTTGGAAATACATGATAAAGTATCACAGTTAAATCAGCTTCTGATTAGAGAGCAGTTACATCAAAATCTGTGGATACTATGAATTGCTTAAAAATTGTATCACTAACATTGTCTGTGATTGGCCAGCGGCCCTGGTTCATGAGCTGCTGCATGTCGTCCTTGTTGATTGGATTAAATCTGATCTCGTTCCCGAACCACTTCATGTAAACGTGGCCGCGGGGCTCGCTGGTCCGGCGGGTTTCCACTGGAAGCTGGAGTAATAGTAGGAAAGTTATTTAATTGAAAATTATCATACAGCCAGAAGACGTCGACCAATCAGAAAGAAAGTTCTATTTCTCATCGGTTATCAGGCCGTAACTTCAAAAGTACTTTTTGGACCATACCAGTTTACACGGGGCAGGACTATCAATGGTACGCTCACTCGGTGGTTTATTCTGTAGTTTTCGCACCTGGCCAGTGATTATCTCACCATAAATATCTTGAGGCGGGACATTAACCATCTGTTCATGCTAAGGGACAATCTGGAGGCGTGTCAGTTGGATGGGCTATATGATAATAACAATAATGTCCCACTTCATCCTCGGTGTATATGGTGAGAGAATCTCTGGTAAGGTGCGATATACGCTCACTCGGTGGTTTATTTGGCGATTATCGCACCTGACCAGGGATTATCTCACTATATACAACTCGGGGCGGGGCGTTAACCCTTTATTCCTCACCTTCTGCTGGATTTTTTCCATCTCCATGTCGTGGAGAGACTTCCTGCTGTTCTCCGGGTTCTTCAGAAGGTGGCGCTCCTGACTCTTCTTCTTCAGGTAATCGAAGATGCTCTTCTTGTCCTCTTTATCCTTACCTATAAGTAGTGTATTTTCAAATATTTTTATGTGAGTAAGAAAAATAACTTTGTTCTAATTTTTGCTTTGACTGAACATTATGTTTCCAACTTCACTGGCTACGCAAATTGCCGCCAACGCAGACAAACGAATGGACAACAAACAGACATACTCATTTTCATAAGAGTAAAGTGAGGAAATTGAACGTGTAAAGTTCCTTTCCCAAGGGCGCAAGATTGGTGGCATGGCAGGATTCGAACTCAGGACGTCTTGGTCTGTCCTTATGACATGCACTACAAATATTTTTACCTAGGAGCGAGTCGATCATGGCCTGTAGTCCCTCCACGCGGACTCCGGTCTCCAACACGTCCATGTGATAGCCCAGCGCGTGCACACCTAGTTTGGCGCTGGCAAAACGTGGCCAGACGGAGCTCTTATCGGCAACGGTGTTAATGTCCATAGCGGCTCCCATCCGCATGTCCTCTGGAAATGGAAATATGTAACTATGTAGATTTGTAGAAAATTTTTTTTAAACTAGAAACGTAACATTTGCAGAGCAAAAACATTGTCTTTACCTCCGCATATGGTCTGCTCTGTTAATTCTTACTCAAACACATTTATATATGGTCGGACAGGGGTCCAAATCCCTCCTGCTATAAAATTGCAACATGATGTAACCAAACAATAGTTGCCATCATGATGGTAACAGAAGAAGAGGAAACGATATGTTTTCCTTCGGTAAACATAAAAAAAGGTAAAGGTAGTCATGTAGTCCTTCTGATGCTGTAAAAGCAGTGGGTTGTCAATCCTCTGTGTCTAGGGCATGGTGTTGGAAGACAGAACCCATCCCTCTCCTTCCACTTCCGTTTGCCTCCTTCCACAGCCTTTTGAATGTTGTCTACACAACGTATAATCTGCTTTTCTGCAACAGTTATGCAACATAAAAGCACACTTACTGTCCATAGCCTGGAACCTCCGGCTCTGGGAGTACTGGATGCCTTTGTTGAAGGGCTTGGCAAGACGCAGGGCGATTGTGCAATCCCTCTTCATTCTCTTGTCTTTGGGAAGTTCGCTTTCTGACAACTTCTTAAGGGAAGTGTAGACATACTGGCCAACCTGTACAAGAAACCGTGGGGAAGTTAGTGTTGGCAAGAAAACGCTACAATGCTCCTAGGACCCCGCTGTGCCATGATCTTGGATTTAATTACAGCGGACGCTGTGTAGAATCGTGTTACTAGTATTTTGATACAAACTTGCTGTAATGTTTCCATGACCCCGCCGTGCCCAGAATTATAGCGGATGCTGTGGAGGATCGTGTTATTTCCATACCTGGTTGCTGGTCTCCCTCTGTGTTGCCTGAGCGATCATCTCTAGTACCGACAGTGTGGGGTCGGACGCCATCATCACGTCAAACGCCGCGGTCCTCTCCTCAGGGTCCCTCTGCGGGTTGTTAAACACGGGGAACAGGATGTTCAGGATCTTGTGAGGCAGCGTCTCAGCCACACGCCACAAGGCACGGATCGCCTCTACACGGAGTTCCAAGGGTGTGACGTCAGAGTTCTTCCCGGTGATGAGGTCCTGAAGACGGTCCACAGTGTCTTCCAGACCGGCGTTACCGATGGCTTTAAGACACGTCAGTTTCTCGTCGTCGGATGGGGCGTCTTCCAGGCAGGTCATCAGCTCCTGAAGAAACAATGTTTGTAAATAATTTAATAATTCTTTTTGCAGTTCCTGAAGGGAAACATATTTGTTCTCCTTTTTCTCAAAGCAATTTGATTTATTGAAATTGCAACTGTGCAATACACGTGGAACACAAACGTCAGCAAGGTGAGAATTTACCGGTTGTGTAAAAAGAAATACCTGTCTCCTAAATTCTACCAACCTGATGAAATTTTTTTCGGAAGCTGTTGCTGGTGTTGTGTTACACAGATAGAACAAATAACACGTTACGTCGCGTCAAGTGCCTTTCCCAAGGCAAGGGCACAAGATCAGTGGCATGTCAGGACTCGAACCCTGGACCTCTTGGTTCCAAGTCGAGCACTCTACTGTTGCGCTACACGACCGCAGCTGTAGTACTGACCTGTGAGTATTTCCTCCTCAGCTGCATGACTGTCTCCTTGTTGTCCGGCAGAAGTTTCTCCAGCTGTCCGTCCTTCCCGTGAGCCAGCAGACCGTGCAGCAGCGTGCCGAGAGACAGCCAGGCGGACCGGCGGACCTGCGAACTGGACTGGGAGCGGGCAGACTTCACGATATCCTGCATGGGTGGAATATAGACCATCATTCAGGTGACATGTTCTTTTTATCAATTCCAGATCGAAATTGGTAGGTATAACCAGACTCCCCCAAATAACAGAATTTGCACTCTCTGTAACAGTAACTGTGTAGAAGACGAAGCACATTTTGTCTTAGAATGCTCGTTATACACTGACATGCGAAAATCTTTTATCAGAGTTATCAACCAAGAATTAAGATATTAAAAAAATCGTATTTCCCCAGAACTATCGTAGACTGGAACTCGTTGCCATCAAGCACAGTTGCATTAGAGCATCATCACTAGAAAGCTTTAAACACCTCCTGCAATTGAATGTGCAAAGACTGAGTGTAACAAGTCGTTCGATGTGATATATAGCTAGCTGCCGCCGCGCCGCGTGACTGCGAAGCTGGTGTGTTACGCCGAAGGGCGGTTCTACCGGCTATACAGATCTAGATACAGAAACAGATACAGAAATAGAAGCTATTGTTTACCAGCATGGTAGAGACAGACTCCGGACATGGTTGTAAGGAGAGGGAGATCCCGGTCAGCAGCTGTGCGCACTCGTCATCCGTGACCTTGTCTTCCTCCATCAGCTGCTGGATGACCTTGAGCGCCTCCTTATTTCCCACCAAGGTCAGGGCGTCAAGTAGGATCTTCCGGGTGTCCTTGTTCTGCCAGTCTTGTTGCTGTCAGAAGAAGGCAGGAAACTTTTAGAAGAAGCTGAACCATTGCAGCATTACAGACGATGAAATACCTTTGTAGCTATGCCTTGAAGGTACAGTATCGTATGGCTTAAATGATCTTATGGCTTAAATGATCTAAAAATCACAAAATCGAGTCACAAAAAAAATCGTGCAAAACAGTATGGGGTCAGTTTTGACCTCATACAGAAAACTTCATACAAAAAACTTACGATGGTTTCAGGACTAAGGTACAAGTAGCTGACGAGGCATCATACAGACTTAAGTTTGGATAGCAACATTTAGGTATCATATTAGGATGGTAAACTCACCTGAGATGTCATCTCCTCCATGACGATTGTCTGCAGCTGACCCGGATGTAGATCCCGCAGCTCCTCCACCAGCTCCATAAACTTCCGGGTCGTCTCCATGGAAACTCCGTTCTTCAGGTCAACAGAGATGTCCTGGCACAGGGCTTGGATCTGAACAGTAGACATTGAAAAAATTGTAGTTTGCCCTAGACAAAATTTAGATATTAAACCATTGTTCAATGTGCAATGATGATTTTCGATACAGACTTTATCTAAGAGAAAAAAATCACCAAAACCTATCTTTCTAGTTTTTCTGTTCAGACGGCACTATGCTAGAATTGAAAACATAGCCTACTTTTGCACACAAAGCAAAAAAAAAATCTTGCGATGTGTCTCTAAAGCTCAAGGTACATATTACTATTACCTATGGGCGAGTTTTTATCATTTAAAAATGCCAAACTCAGAAAAACACTTCCGTTGTTACCTTTTCTTTCTTCATCTGAGTGAAGTCGTGTTTCTGGGCGTCGCTCATGCGCAGGTAGCGGTCCCAGGTTCGGTCACGTGTCTTCTCCTCGAACACGAACATGAGGCCGCCCTTCCGCTCGGATGTCTCCGGCTCCGGGAGCTCCTCAGTCAGGGGTGAGGTCTCCAGCAGTCTCATGGACTGTCTGGGGAACGGGAAATTTCATATCCTTAGATGGTGGGTAAAGGTAACCCCATACTTTTTTTAAGCAGTACGAGCAGTAGCGGTGCAATGACCAAGTGGGTAGAGTGGTCGCCTTGTACGTATTCGTTAAGTCTAAAGTTCGATCCCCGGCCAAGTCATACCAAAGACCAAAAAATGGTACATACATACTTTCTCTGATTAGCACTCAGCATTTGGGAAAGGGTATGGGAGTTAGACACACACAGTGGACTAGTCCCCTGCAGCAGTGATTGTAACTGTGTGGCCCGAGGATTACAGAGCTGGAGAAGGGCACCGCCCTATGCACCACGCATTAGTGCGGGAAGGACTCAAACTGTTTTAAACGAGCAGTTTTTAACGAGTAGTGGGTTGTGTCTAGGGTACAGTATTGGAAAGTGGAGCCCAACCCTCTCCTTCCACTGCCTTTTACCTCACAAACCGAGATCATTTAACAAAAGATGCTATAGACGTTAATATGAACTTAAGTATTTTTTCTGTAACATCAGCCAGCTACGGTAGCCTTTTGGCGCCAAACTTGTCATGTTTTGGGGATAGGCAGCAGGGAAAACCAGGTTCTTACTTGGCGAATGTGATGACGTCACCGCCCTTGTCTGAGTACGGTTGGAACACGTGCTGACCACGTGACTCCACAGACTTGATGATGAACTTGTCTGGGACGTTCCTGTCCATCATGACGTCAGCGCGGGTCTGCACGGACGACTCCAGAAGCTCCTTCCGCTCCTCTTCCTGGAATTCAAAATGGGGTCGTGTGACATAACGGCAGAGTACTAGACTCGGATCCTCCGTGAATAGTTTCAGCAGGTTGGTATTAGACACTGAGTAAAAGAGACTCTTTTTACACAACCAAGTCTTTTATTCAGCCGACGTTGTAGTAACCGCCATTATGTATAAATATCCAACTTCCGCACGCTTAGGAACGCATTGTAGATATATTTCCCTGTAATCCAATCACGCATATGTAAATATTGTACATTTGGGAATGCATCTGTAGCAGCGGAACCTGTGCTGCAATGCAATGTGAACCAGTCAGAACTGCCCAGAGGAAGGTGACAAACGGTCACCGAAACGTCGGCTAAATAAAAGACTTGGTTGTGTCAAAAGAGTCTCTTTACTTATATATCATTCAAACATCGAAGAGCACGACAGCTTCAGGATTATTTCACAAAACGCTGCAATTATCAAAGTGATAACACGGCACTGTGATTTCAGCACCAAGGAGATGCCCTATGTGGCCGCAGGAATTTTAAAGTTCTTTAAACATTTTATTTAATGTAAATCTTTAACGATTTCTCTTAACTAAGACAAAAAGTTTTTAACGCTGAAGTATTTAAAAATTCTTTGAATGAAAAATCAGACAACATACATCGAAACAATGTCTTATAAGGGGTGTTTTAAAGTTGGTAAAAACTACTTCAGAAATCTATTATGAAGTCTAACCTGTTGTTTGGGAATGAATCCAGACTGGATGGCCTGTGCATGCTCCCTTCTCTCCTCACAGTTCCTGTAGTCCTTGGTCTTGACGATCTCCCGGATGTTCTTCTGGACCTGATTGTCCCGGATGTTGTACAGGGTCTCGCACCGCCCTGTGACGTCATCCTCCATGACGCGGTAGATCCTCTCCGTGGCGGACCTATCGTAGGACGTGTTTGGTGTGACGTCATCGTCACGGTCCATCAGTTCAGACTTACGAGGATCCATAGTCAGTTGGAAAAGGGTGCATAATCAGGATTTAAGCAGTTAGGATTGGTTGAGAGAAGGCAAAAGTGCACCAGTAGGAAACAAAAAAAGGCTGCTTTCTAAATTTAATTTCAGATAATCTGGTGATGTGCTACATCAAACAGCTAATCTCTGTCAGTGGTTATCATATTTTAACATCTGACAGAGACGGGGGGCGATATAAACACTTTTTATCAACTACTGACGTTACGTGTGTGATGTCTATGTCATGGTAGCTGGGAATGAAAATTTGGGAAAACGTCTTCGCTGCTTTGATTGTTTTCTTGAGGACGCTTTTCTTATGAAACGCTTACCTCAAGAAGATGAAGAACGCCTCTCTTGAAGTTGATCGACCACTGAGGCTCGTCCTTTCTGGCTTCGATGTCCTTAACGTCCCCTTCCTCATAGCGGAACCTTATAACCTTCTCAAGGTGCTTACGGAACTCCTGCATGTCTTGTTCGGGGACTTCTTGACTGAAGCTCTGCTCAGAAGACGTCTTCTCTGATTCTTGGATCTCCTCAGAAGCCTCCTTCTTCTTCTGCCATCTTGTCATCCACCAGTCTTCCGCCATGTCCAGGTGATCCTGCTTGAAGGAATCCTCGTACATCTGATCGGGGACGACTTCCTCAGCAGACGTCTTCATCGTCATCATCCGCTTCTCCTCGGGGGAGTCGAGTTCTCCAAGGAGGGTCCTGAGAGAGATCTTTTCCAGACGCATGAGGACGTCTTGCGGGTCGGTTTGGAACTGCAGCCGGACGTCTGCCCGGATCTTCATGCCGGAGAATCGGTGGGAGGTCTGCGGGAGGCCGGATTTGATCTCCCCTTCATATCGGTACAGATAGTCCTGGCCATGCCGGTACTCTACAGGACGGGAAGCAATAGAAACGGAAACTATATATCAATATGGTACTATCCCTACATTATTTATTTAGTTACCGGATAATATTTAGTCATCATTCGGCCACCCGAATTATTCTCCCTATTTGGAAAAAAAACCTAGTTGTCAGGTCGTCGATCTGTGGTGGACCGAGTGCCACCCTATTTGTATGCCGGCCATACTCTCCTTAGGTAACCCCTAGAGTATGGAAGCATCGGCATACAAATAGGATGGGACCCAGGCTATGTCTGTTGTACCCATGGTCAAATAATCAGAAAAAGACTTCGATGAGATTCAAATTATATTCGATGTAGGCAGGCTATTCCCAATGCAACATTATAATATTATATGTTTACAGTATGGCTGTATATATACGTAGTATGTATTCTGGTCCGTCAATACCAAATAACACCGGAAAGAGTGGATGAAGTCGTGCTTGCGTTACTGTATTTGTTGAGCCCATGTATGTGTTGTGGCATGCGTCGCATGTTACAATGATGCAATCGTGATGACATCGGATACAACTTGGAGCGGAGCCCACATTGCTGACCATGTTTTGATAACCATGATATGTTGAGAGGCTACAATGAATGCCTCACTGTTTTGCGTATCACGCTTCAAATTTGCGGTAATAGCTATGTATGGAATGACCGTTCTTACATTCAAAAATGTTAACCAGATCCGATTCACAAACTGACAGCAATGTGTGCCAACCATGGCCCCATCGGGTTGATATTGTATCATCCAATGGCACGATTGCTGGAGTGTTTGCCTCGGAACCAAGAGGTCCCGGGTTCGAACCCTACCATTTCCATTGAGAAATGCACTTCACACGAATTTCCCTTAACTCAAGTTAAAATGAGTATGTCTGTTGTCCGTGCGTTTGTCTGCGTTGATGGCTGCATATAATGTATTGTGATAAATGTTGGAATAGAAAAAAATGGCACGGTACAAGTTACTAACTTGTCTTTAGGACTATCGCCACTGGTCGTTTCTAAAACTAATCTATTGAGATAAAAAGATAGCAGCTTTCCCTTACCGGGGACAGGCTGGTCTTGCCCGATGTTTGCCTCTGTGTGATGAAATAAGAGGAAACGTGAGACACTTATATTATATATCCTTGTAGACACAAGTTGCGAAAAAAAATTGCTGCATGAACCTGAAAAGCAAAGCTTTCAAATTGTCCCTCTTAATTGTCCTTTCATATATGACACGAAAAAGGTTAACAGTTGAACAGTACAAAAATAATCACAAAGAAATTAAGAGTACTCACGGGCTAGGCAAAAGCCTAGTAATAAGAGGAGAACCCTGTTCATCGTGATGCTTCAGGTTGAAGCAGCTTGTGGTTTGGTGGGGGATCGGGTCGGTATTTATACTGTACAGCCGGCGTAAACAACCCTACTGAGAAATGCGTGTTGTTGATCACAGGGGTGAAAAACATGGACTTTGCCTCCCCGTGGTATTGGCTTTGGCTTGAGTTGAAGGACGGAGGCAGATTGTTGCTGACTCGGCGTTACCGGTTTGGACATCGGGACGACGTTTTTGCCAAGTCGGGCAAGAAGGATTTCCGTAAATTGTGGCGGAGTTTTTGTTTGTCAGGTTCGGATTTCGCAGAGTCCGCTGGTTTGGGGTAAACAGGCTCTAATAGCCGTTTTGCTGATGAAATCAAGAGCTATTTTTATTAATGACTTGTTTTTCTGACCGTTCGAAGTCAGAGTATGCTGTTGCATATTGATAGTTTTTTTACTACCTGTGATGGATTCGATATTCCGGTAAGCACGGTTCAGCCAAGAAGGAACTAAGCTTCCTAATCAGACAATGTAAGGATGATGTTAAGCAACGTTGCTATTAGAAATAATTGAAAAAATATATCGCAATGCTATCCTGGAGTCAATGCACATACCAGGCGACACGCTTCTTTTTATCGTCCCTTAGTGCCCTTTTCTGGAGCAACCCTTACACCCACAGGGATTCTGAGGAACTGAGAAGATATGTAGGAAGGAAAACATCTTGTCTTGGCCTTGCCCTTGGGCCTCTGTCGTCTTGCCAGACGATCTGCAGCTTCAGTCGCTCTCTGCGCTCTGCGGGTCTGGCTGGGCAGCGGCTCTCGTGACTGGTACAGCCGATTCTGGCCCGGCAGGCTCTGCCACAGAATCGGCAGAAGTACTCATGTGTGCCGCATATCTCCTCTACGAGTCCCTTTCGTCTGCTCCTTGCGTCTGCCTTCCTGGTCTCTCTAGCAGCTTTAAAACAGTTCTGTCCCTTTGTGTATTGCTGCTCTCCACTTACTTCTGTCGCTTGATACGCTAAAACATACCAAACTAACATACCAAACTAATATTAATAGTTGCTTGTTAATGTTAGATTTCCTTCTGATTCTGCATGGTCATTTCAGACTATGAAGTGTACTGGAAAGGCAAACATTCTAGCAAACTCTTTATTTTTAAGACAAGTATTTTGCAACAGTCGGTAACCAGGCTATTTGCGGAAAGGATGTAGGACTCGGGAGCGATAATAGGTGGGTAACTAGGCCTGTTAGGATGCAGGACACAGGTGAGGGTCCCCGGCGCAGATTATTTAATTTGAAAGCTGCTACAATTTATCATCAAACGATTTAGCTGTTTGTAATCTGAGTCCCACTTGAGTCATGTTCCGCCAGGTTTCTCGAAGATGTCCAAGAAGCTGTTCCCAAACGGCGAGGCAGCTCCGGAAGGTTCTGTAGGTCGCCATGGAAACCAGCGGACCTTGGGAATCTCCATGGCGCTGTCAGGACTCGCGGTACCCTGGAATCCAAACTCGCTGTCCGGGCCGCGAAAACCCTTCGCCCGCTGGCGTAAATTACCGCTACAAGGGAGTCTAGCCCGGGGGGAGTTTGGCTGGCCGGACAAACGAGCCAACTCCGTACTCGGGCTCAACTCCCCCGTAGCGGTAATTTAGGCAGGCGGGCGAAGGACTCTCGGCTGCCGAAGGAAAACGGCTAACGGCCCGATACTAGTTTGGCATCCAGGGAAGACTCGCGGCTGTGGTGAGTTTTGTCGTCATGCTATTCATGGTGCGGGAGATTACTCTCCAAGCAGAGGTTGTGGGGAATGATCGTTACCTTTTTATATATGGCCGTTTTTTTTGTCCTGATCCCCACCAATGGTGGTCAATTTGATACTGTCGGCCGGCTGGATACTGTCCGCGTGTTGGATACTATCTTTTTAGCCACCAAAAGATCTGCTTGGAGATTACGGGAGATCATCTCCATGCGCGAACAGCAAACGGCGTTCATTACGGAGATACATGATCAACAAAAGGCGTTCATGAGAGAGATACGGGACGTGCAGAATCAGCAAATAACCTCCCAGACAGGTCTACAAGGCCTGAAGGAACGATAGTTCAGATGCAGTTGAAGCAAGAAAACAAGGCTAAGGACAAGGTAAGGATGATTTCGTCCCTTTTCTTCCGACAGTAACGAGAGGCGGCATCTGTTTTTTAAGAGATTTAAGTGGCAATTTTTTTCAGGGCCATGCTTAAGTTTATGAGCAATATTCATGAAAGTACGTGAAGCTCAGAGTTGTTACAGTAATAGCAGCTTTGTTGGTCTCTGAATTAGAAACAAAAAAAATGTACCTTTATGTGATTGTGTTTTATCATACAACAGTATAGCCTATGGTGAACCTTGTGACTGTACTTGTTTACTATAACGGAAGATAATTGTCTTATAGGCCCCAGCTAGCTCAACTAAAGACTGGCGACGTGATAACAGCGCCACCTTTTGGAAAAGTGCGGAAGTGCACCACCGATCCAAGACAAACTCAGAGGCCGGTACTGTACTCATCCTTGGAAAACGTTCAGGTAAATAAAGTTTGCGTAAAGTTTACAGGTGACACATGAGCACATTTGCATCAGTATTTCATACTTTGGGATTTCAAAACAGCATAACACCTGAGGACTCCTGATCAGTCATGTTTGTGTTCCAGCCTCACTGACTTAGCACTCAGATGTTCAATGAGTTCTTAAGGCCACACCAATTTTATTTGCTGGTTCTCGTTTTTTTTTTGAGAAAAAAAAATGGAGTGACAGCAAAAAAAAACAGGTCCTATTATAGCCCCAAATGCTATGATAAGCGCCATGAAGTCAGCACAAAAGGCTGGGTTAATATTTTAACAATGAATTTTGAAATTTTAATCAAACTACTGTATTGATAGATGGAAAAACTGTAACTGGTAGGGAAAAAAAGGACTTTCCTCAACTGTTGGGGGCAGAATATGTGCATATTTTGAGTTGATTAAGAACCAGAATCTTTTTTTTTTTGCAAATCAGTTGAAAATCAATGCGGAGGCAGATGTCATCATTTTGGCCTTACGAGAAACTCGACACTTTTCCCCTTGGCCTTAGCACATCTTTAGCGCATGTTTTAACTGTCTGGGATCTGTCTGTGGTACAGTTTGTAAGTCATGTTCCTGAACACGGCAGGCAGTTCCTTCATTCCAATATCAACCTTGTCGAAGCCTTCCCTGAAGCCATACAGAACCAGCCGTGCGACATGTGTAGAGATGAGTGAGGTGGACTGAGAGGTAGCCAGTTCTGACACGTCCATCCACTTACAGCCTATAATCTCCTCTGTACAGTGGTCTATGACATGACCTAAAGCTCGCAGTCTACACACGATATAAAGGTCCGACTTCCCGAAGGCACCGGGGTAGTTGTGCAGTTGTCGAATGGTCAGGATGGACTGGAATTCTGACTGGATCCCAGTTTCTTCAAACACTTCCCGTACTGCAGTCTCTCCTGTTGAAAAGAACATACTTTTAGTCAGAAGGATGTTTTATCAAAACATTATGAGAAGAAGAAGAATGGAGGAAGAGCAAAATCCTGGGGTCCCTCCTCTGTAGTTCAGCTGACATCATGGGAAACATTGCTTTTAGATACTTCTGTAAGATCTGGATCAGAAGATCTAGGATTCCCCTGACAAGGAAGCTACAACTGTACAACGCCTGTTGTGTTTCCAACATGCTATATAACTGCAACAGCTGGGCAGCACCAAGGACAGTCATAGAAAAGCTAGACACCTGCCACTGCAAACATCTGCGTGCCATCACAGGTATTCAGTCTAAAAAATATGTTTGTATTGCTCTATATAACGTTACATGAAGTCTAAGTAAATAATTTGGAGTCCCTTGAAATATCCTCTAAATATCTTACCAAAGTATTCTCCTGGATCAGACAGACCCCCTGGCAGCTTCCACATGTGTGATGTCTCCTGGATTTGTACAAATAAAAAAATCATATCATGCATTTCTCTGCAAATTCATCTATCTCTGTCTCTGTCTTTCTCTCTCTACAGGTTGGCTGTCCTCACTGGTGCCATGTTGCCTCGTTTAAATCATAATTGTGAATATTTCTAGCACTTTGATTGGTTACTTGGTGACTATTTCTGAAGAGAGCCCCCTGTCTAGTCTCGCTGAGATTGCAGGCTTAAATCAAAGTGCCTCTTGGCATTCAGGGATATGGCATCAACAAGGTCAACTAAGGAAGAGATGGATGGACAACTTAAGGAATAACTTCCACCACCTTAACCTACATGTACAGTACATATTGTCAACCCAAAGAATAGAGGTAAATGCTGAGGTCATTAAGCCTAAACTCTAACCTCACGTAGTACATGTAGACTCTAAACCAGATACATGTAGTGAGTGAGTGCCCATTTTGAATGTTTTTGCACTTTCAGTACACCAGAATTTACCTGGAATACACATAAGCCTTTTTAGAATGTAAGTAAAGATTTCACGTCTTACCCTATTTCTGTCTTGAACAACAAGAACTTCTTTGGTATCTTCCCTGAGAACACAGCCTGTGGGGTACAAATAGAAACAAAACAAGATGATTATAGGAAATAAAGACTAAGCTTTAACTTCCAACACTTAGATTACAGAATTGGGACTTACCCAAATTTTCGGTTGACTCCATCAACCTTGTTCATGGAATGGACCCGTCTACTCTTGGAACGTGACGTCAGAGACACGTGACCGTAGTAGCGGGTCATACGTGCCAGATAACTTGTGTCGCAAGTTATATACATACATATGTACACATGTATCTACTAGTATAATGTTCTTAGTTTGGTACCTGCAACACCAACTTGATGTGATGCAAAGTGAGGTATTTTACAGCTGCCCGCCGGCAGCCAGGCTGTCAGCATGGAGTAGTCTTTATCTGCATGGTGGAACTGGAAACCCTGACTGGCAGCAACCGGTACAAACCGGCTCTGTAAGATGGGCACCTTCAGCCAGACTGCCTTCTTACCCTCCATCTTCCATTGCTTGAGGGAGTCTATAATGCAAAAACATCATAAACCACACTATCACATAGTATCAGGTAGAACTAGGGTTGGGTTTACTAAGGAGAACCTTCCACTGGTTATGAGAGAAGACAGATGCTATGTACAGTATTTATAGGTTCATAGTCATTATTAAGTACTGGGCAAATTGGCAAATGCGGAACAAGCTGGATGCCTTCCAACAACGATGCCTCCGTAAAATTCTACACATAACATACAGAGACAGGATTACCAACAAGGAAGTATACGACAGAACTGGTACAAAACCACTCAGCATCACCATCACCGAGAGGAGGATGAGGTATGCTGGACATGTCCTCAGGATGACCTCAGACCGCCATGCCAAGACATCTATGTTCTGGAAACCAGAGGGCAAGCGGAAAAGAGGGAGACCCAAACTAACATGGCGACGTACCCTCCAAAAAGACCTGGAAAGTAAGGGGGTATCACTAAAGGATGCTGAGTCTCTCGCCAAAGACAGAGCAGAGTGGAGAAGACTTGCTGCCCAATGTGCCTTGCACGGGAGGAACTAAGTAAGTAAGTAAATTGTCCTTAGCTCTTTTTGAGATGCAAGCACAATGAACAGTCCTTGGGACTGTGACATCTTCCAGTAATGCATGTTGGGTGAGTGACAACAGCCAGGATTTGAACTCCCAACCTCTTGGTCCAGTAGCAGGGCCACTAACCAATGGACTACACACGCTACCAAGTGGATGCAAACCATGATAGACTCAGGACAAATGGCTAGTAGTACTTTGAAAAAATATACCTACTTCTGAGCATCCCTGCAAAGGCATCCAGTTCCCTGAGGCTGGTGTGGGTATATGTCCCCTCCAGTCCACAGTCAGCACTGCCCAGGTCCACTGTCACACCTCCCCATCTACACACAACATCAACACAAACAACATTTGTCAGCAAATACAGCATATTTCACTCCTCCTGGCCTATACAAAAAATGGACTAAACACAACCCCAAAACAAACATTTGTCAGCAAATACAGCATATTTCACTCCTCCTGCCCTATACAAAAAATGGACTAAACAACAACACCAAAACAAACATTTGTCAGCAAATACAGCATATTTCACTCCTCCTGCCCATGCAAAAAAGGACTAAAGTAAAACACAACACCAAAACAAACAACATTTGTCAGCAAATACAGCATACTTCACTCCTCCTGCCCCATACAAAAAAATGGACTGTTTGAAAATCTACCTTGCCGAACACCAACAAATCAATGCCGACCTATCATAGGCTACTCCTAATTAATTATAACCATGGTTGGGACTTCAGCTATAGTGTTCAGCAGGTCATATCAGGCTATGTGTAAAAGGGGCTTACTTATTAAGTGCAGCAACATTCTTAACACAGTGAATAGTTTGACTTGGGAGACTAGCTAGTGTGAAGTTAGGTACAAAATACTTACTTGTCAACTGTGCCCATCAATACGTCTTGTTGTGAAAGACAACTTGTGTGGAACTTCACCCTCCATGTGTATGACAGCAACTTTGGTCTCTTGAGTAACCTCGGTAAAGACTGCATCTGTTGGGGATAACAACATATACAGCTAATTAGCCTAATAGTAAAAATATTTGTACAAACTGTAATTCTTGATTTTATCTCAGTTATCCTAAGTTTATGTTCACAGTTTTTGCAGTCACTTCTGTACGTACCACAAACTAATTGGCCGATTTTCTTCTCTCTGCACCTGCTACAGCAGTGAACACACTGTTCCGTGAACACCTCCATTTTGCTCAGACTGCAAACTGTTCCTACCGTGAACATTAAGTACATTCAAACTACATAATTCAAACTTGCCTAAGACAGTCAGCAGGGGAACTTATAATATATATACAAGGCTATAGAATCTGGTCTTAGAAAAGTGGTAATCAATCTTACACAAATCACATTACAGAGTTAATGTCTTAGTAGACTGGCCAGTGACCTAGTATCAAATCCCAGCCCAGCAGTTAATTCAGTACATCATTTATCTATGTGCTGCATTTGCAAAATCCATACATCTTTATATTGTAAAACCTGCGTAATGCCGGTTTGTAGCATAATTTTGTGTACAAAAATGTTGGTTACTGGACTGGGCGGAAAAGGGGATAGGCTTAATTTGTTTTTAGCATGAAATCATCAATGTTGGTTACACAACGTTGCTCACCTTTGATTTTTAGCCTGCCGCACTTTTATCTGTTTTTGTTGCACCTGTCTACATGTCAATACATAATTTCACAGTCAGCACAACACCACGTCCTGTAAACTTGGCCGACTTACACGGTCAGTCTGTCACCGAAACGTGCGTTGTGTTGTGTAAGTTCTGACCAGAAGTTGACCTCTAGTTCGTGCGTGAACTTTGACCCCTGTTCCAAGTGACCGCGGGAAGAGTCCATTCTCAGAGGGGTGTCACTCGTTCCTTTTACGACATGTTACATACGTGTGCGTGTGTGTGTGTGTGTGTGTGTACACATGTGTGTGTGCGTGTGTGTGTGTGTGTGTGTGTGTGTGTGTGTGTGTGTGTGTGTGTGTGTGTGTGTGTGTGTGTGTGTGTGAGAGAGAGATAGAGAGATAGAGTGAGTGAGTGAGTGAGTGAGTGAGTGAGTGATATAATTGTCATAAAACAGCGGTGGGTACTAGTATATCTATTTAAAAAAAATTGATTTTGGCCCCCTTGCAGCTTGCCATGGTCCTGCAGCGGAACGTCGGGTTTTGATATTTCGTAAGATATAAAGATGTACACAATCGAATGTAACGTAATATAATGTAAATTTGAACCTAATTTGCATTATGAATGAGGAAATTTGAAATTGCATTGTTGTACAATATATAATAGAAATAGAATCCTGCAGAAATAGCGAAAAGAAATATCATAACCTTAATTACTATATTTCATTTAGCTCCTCATCTTGTCTGGTTCCCTATATTTTACTGTGACAGTAAACGAATTTGCATTACATTCCTCCGTTTCTCCAACACGTATAGTGACGACATTTTACAATGTAAGCATCTAAATTACAACATCTAAAACTTCATTTATCGCATTTCAGAAGAAATTTATTTGCTGTAACATTTGAGCCGGAATGTAAAAAAAAAAAAAACAACTAAAAACAGAGAAAAATAAAATCCATATCTACTGACGGTCACTGATCCGACGTTTTGCAGGATTGAAACCAAAAGCGTTTGAGAAGGCCCTAGTACAAGTATAATTTTTAATTATTACTTATTTATGGGGTTTTGATGTACATAAAGCAGTGTATCTATTATGCATTATATTGTATTATTCTATATCAATGTGATGTCTGGGAGGGCATCTTCCAAAGGTATTTATACACCTATTTTGCCCCTCCCCCCGCCACTTGTATACATTTCACGATTTACCTGAGGTGAATTCAAATATTATAGAAAATAAATATCTCCCACTAAGCCAACAGGTCTGTATGGTTCTACCAGGTGCTTTGCTGTTGTTATTTCAGTCACGTTAGGGTTCAGTGATAACAATGGTGAGTTATTGACTAGTGTCGAGCCAATATACTCCAGGAGACCAGCTGATGTTTATCGATGTGTTCACTGATGGAGACCTGCGAAAATAGAAACCAGCACGCAATAAAGAACAGAACCGACAGTGGTAGTCACGACGGCGGAGTCTCTTCGTGCTGTGAATTTTGACAGGTAATTTCCCTTGTTGTTGAGTCGCATATCCCGTTATACGACACAAAGCGTCATTACTTCCAAATTCCCGGAAACTCAGAAGCCCCTGGGGGCAGCGAAGCTTCCGTTTCGGTTCCAAAGTAATCAGAGTAACGGTGGCTGGTCCCCTGGGGCTATTCGGTACATACAGACGCTTCCGTACAGAAAGTCAGTGTTGGTATAAAAATATCATGATCTATAGTATCATCCTCCATCACCTTGGAGTCTCAGATGCTGTGCATATTGAATTCTAGCTGAATTGACTCGACGGCTTGAGTAAGTAGAGATCGCCATTGTCAAACATATTCAGTGAAGAGCATATACTGTGGTAGAGTCTGCAGGACTAAGGCCACAGCACGTAACCTTTATGGATGACATCCTCCGCAGACTCGAAATCTAATGCGAGAGGGCGAAAAAAAGACGGGCCGAAAAAAAAACAAGGTTCCTACAATTCAATATTTTGACTCAATCATTGTACAAATGGTTTTAATTCAGTGGGAACATCACAATACACATAGCCAGCATCACATATCAATGCATCAAAGTACGAAACAAAACATTAAATCAGAGCCTTTTCTTGTCTCCTCTCTTCATATTTATCTGCAATCCACCTTCTGGCGTGGCAACAGACATCTTTGCCCATTTTCGGTATGTCGACCACTGTCAGAAGGGAACAAAATTTTTTTTTTCCAAAATCAGGAAAAAATTAATGCGCTTGCTTGTGTCATCCATAAAAATTACTTGCTGTGGCCTAATATCCGGCCGTACTAGCCAGGAGAGGCACCGCACAGTAGGAACATCGTGCGGGGCAGGAGGACGCCGCATACCGCTTCCTCAGAAGAGAAGAGCCCTGGAAGATTCATTGACAGACCTGGATGATGAATCTGAAACAGACACTTCAGGAGAGCGTGTCTGTCCCAGCGGTCATTGCCGCGCCCAAGAGTAAAACACCGGTATTGAACACACGTTCTCCTTCATTCTTAATTGGATTGATTTGCTTGACAGAAAAGTCAATGCTAGCACGGTCGTCACGCTAATACCAAAGTGCACATTTGCGTGCAGTGCTGTTACATTGTACAAACCATTTTAGTAACGATAGATTATTCTCTTTGAAACCCCTCCTTTGACCCATGCATTGAACGTTTTTCCGGTACACGAGATACCAAAGGAAGACCCTCGTAGGCTGCAGAATATTTTGAATGTAAGTTGAATTTGTCCCCTTTGTTCTATTTCTTGTGTATAAATGACTATGTACTAAGAGCCATGCATGTTGTATAACAAAGTTACTGGGTAAGGAGTGGGTATATTTATGGTAGAAAATTGAGTTAATGAGCCAATTACAGTGAACATATATATTTGTTACTCATGTTATGTGTATGTTCTGTGCCTTTCATCTAAAATATAGATATTTGCAGAAATACAGCAAACAAGTTTGACATATATAATCCTAATACTCCACAGATATTTTAGAATTAAAAACAATTTGGCATGGAACAATATCTCACACCAGTTCATAATAAACCATTTGAAATTAGCTTAACAAAACTAAACGTTAACACTAGACAAGTGTGCATTGTCATGAAATCGAAAAGGACATCACAACAAAATGTAATTCATACACTGTTATCAATCATATTCATTTCAGTCCATACATAGTATGGTGAGGAGAGACATTGACTGAAATATTATATTTGCTCCCGAGCATATGTCTGCCGTTCTAGTTATGTTTACCGAAGGAAAACATATTGTTTTTGCTCAATTTCTTCTTCTTCTTCTTCTGTTCCAAACACTAACCTCTGACCTGGCTAATGGCCTCTTTTGTTGACGTCTGTCACCATAGTAACTGGTGTTGGGTTACATAATGTTGCAATTTCATAGTAGACATTTAGACTCCTGTCATCATATACATGTATGTGAATGTGTTTGAGTAAGAATTAACAGAGCAGACCATATCCGAAGGTAAACATTATGCATTTGCTTTGCAAATGTTACTTTTCTAGTTTGTTTTAGTCTTGTAGATTTGCTGCTAGACATTGTACCATAGACGATTTTCGAGCAATTAAGTTGATATTGCACATGTTTCAACTAATCTACATGTAATGAAACCCCCCTAGATGTATATTCTTGGCTAGATTAGACATTCGTAACCCTACAAGTCCTTCATAAGTATGTTAACATAAATGTATCTGTACATTTGAAGCGATCGCTGACGTCATCTGGGGATGGTAGCCTGTTTTATAACCTTCTCCTATTGAGGCCACAGCGTGTAAATTTTATGGATGACATCCTTCGCAGACTCCAATTCTAATAATGCGAGCGGGCGAAAAAAAACAAGGCGGACCGAAAGAAAAAGGTTCCTTCATTTTATAATTTTGACTCAATCATTGTACAAATTATTGTTATTCACTAGGAACATCACATATATACAGCCAGCATATCACTGCATCAAACTAAGAATCAAAACATTAAATCGGAGCCTTGTGTCTGTTTTTTTTCCTGTCTTCATATTTATCTGCCATCCATTTTCCGGCAGACAACAGACATCTTTGCCCATTTTCGGCATGTTACCACTGTCAGAAGGCAACAAAATTTCTTGTTGTTTTTTTCCAAAATCAGGCGAGCACTGATGTCATCCATGAAAATTACTTGCTGTGGCCTAAGGGATAAAAGGCCGCTTGACACCTATTCCGAATCACTGCCGAAAGTCAGGCAAAACGAACCGAAATACAGGAATTGACACATGGCGCCACATTTGGGAAACAGTAATGAAGGTAGCGTTCGTAACTTAAACGACTTTGGATGGATTACTACGAAATTTCGTAGGTAGTTAGGTCTATCAGGCAAATAATAAGAATCTAGGACTTCCTGGCAACTTCTAAATTGTGTAATCTATGGTGATGTGTTCTATCATTTCTTGCAAAATGTTTTGTGTGTCGTTGTGTGTCATACATGTGTAGAGGCCTTTTTTTGGGGGGGGGTATAACAAAATCAAAAAAGAAGGAAAATTAGACAAGAGAGACAAGAGGTTTCTTAATTATTTTTGTTTAACTTTTCGACGTTACTGAGACAAAGGCAAAGAAAAGGGGACAGAAAAAGGATGTGCCAAGCTACCCACGACAGGTTACTGTCCAAGTGCTCCCACCAACCCACTCCTGCCAACTTGACACATCAAAATAAAATAATGACATAAAAGACATGTGTAGAGCCCACCTTTTCAGCTATGGTAAACTAGATGAATTCTATCAAAAGGAACGGGGGGCGGTACCGACTTCCGACAAACAGTGATGACGTTATACGTGGAAAAATCACGTCTAAAGCACCTGGGAGGGAAAGCTGACAAAGGCCGAGCGCTTCGGTCGAAAATCCGGCGAGTCAATTTTTTTTAGTTGGAGAACAGTTTAATTTCATTAGGCCACAGCAAGTAAATTTTATGGATGACATCCTCCAGATTCCAAATCGTATGCGAGCGGTCGAAATAAAACAAGGCGGGCCAAAAAAAACAAGATTCCTACAATTTAAAATTTTGCCTCAATCATTGTACAAATGGTTTTGATTCAGTGGGCACATCACATATACACAGCCAGCATCACATATCACAGCATCAAAGTAAGAAACAAAACATCAAATCAGAGCCTTTTCATGTCTCCTTTCTTCAGTTATCTGCCATCCACCTTCCGACATGGCAACAGACATCTTTGCCCATTTTCGGCATGTTGGCCACTGTCAGAAGGCAACAAAGTTTCTTGTTTTTTTTTCCAAAATCAGGCGAAGATTAATGCGCGCTGATGTCATCCATACATGTGGCCTTATGTAAAAGGTGAACGTTTATACAAAAATAGATTCTGTTCCACGCTATCAATGGGGGCCATACGGCAGCAAAACGCGTTATTTACTGGCAATCATTTGGCCGTATTGTACCAATCACCTTTCGCCTTACAACCGCCAGATTGGAGGCCTTGAAAGATTTACGGTAATTTTCACGTCTAAGTGAAAACCTTTTAACGGAAATCCACTGACGTCGTCACTTACTTATCTCACATTGATTTCTTGTGCCTGTCTGTCGGCACATCTTCAACTATTCCTCAAAAATATATGTAATGCGAAAGACTGACTGAACCATACAAAATACAGACTACACATCTACCAAAAATGATATTTAGACTTATATGGTTATGATTTATGGTTACTTGCATAGATATATTGTCCCGTTTGTTAGGAATGCTATGGATAACCATTTGGATCGGTGGGAATTCAAAATGGCCAGTATATATATATCCTGCTAGTGTATGTGGTATTACAGTCTCGCAACAACACTGTGGATCGTCTAGTCACTACAGGCTAAGAAAGCTGACTGTTATCGTAATGGTGATTTATCTTACTCCATTCTGGTTTAGGTAACATGACAGTGTATGCATAGCATTAGGAGGGTGGGGAGGGAATAAGAATGCATTGACTGGGAATCTCTGCCGTCACCTTTGTGCGGTTCTGTCACCCCTGACTATGGCCTTTCCATCATAACCAACAGGGGCGCTTATCAAACACATCCCCGTACGCAACTTCTAATCTAGGACCATCAATCTCCGGGTTTTCCACACCGCGCTTCCAATAACAATGAGCTCTACCCGTGCACGTATCTCTCCTCAGGTCGGCTTGTTAGAGCGGTATCTAGCTGCGAGGCGTGTTTTTTTTCTCCCACGAAGGCGTCCTTTCTCCATTTGTCTTGGTCTCCGTGCAGACTTGCTGTGATTCTGACCGTCACAGTGCCGCGGACTACCCGCGGTTCTGGATGTGATGCGCGGGGACGGATCGAATCGCCTGAACCGCCGAGACATTAGACGTGAGTATCACATCGTGTTAGCATTCCTGCCCGGTGTCAATGTATATTTAATGCAGTATTCTATGATTTACAAATATTTCCTAGAATATGTGACTGAGGAGAAATTGTCTACCGTGGACAGTATAATATGGCTATGATGTATATTTGCAGTTGCGAGCTCTTGAGTTATCGCGCTTAAAACGCGAAGAAAATAACATCCTCAGTTTCTTACTAACGCATTGGAATTCCATGCGCGAGTAACACGGGGAGGTATCAATGAAGGGATGTGAGATTCCTTCTCTCCCTTTGTGGCGTGCCCGGTCCAAGAAACATCCGGAAGACGCGAAAATACCGCCTGGGGGATTCTGTAAGCTTGCGGATACATTAGTGTAGAACCATCAGTCATTTTCAATGGAGGGTTATTTGCCTTCAACTGTCAAGAAACTATATTTCAAGGCCCCAAATCCTGGCAATGTTGGTTTCAAGTTTACAGAAAAAATAAAACACCGAGTCACCAGTACGACAAACTGGGTGTAATATTTTCCATGTTGCTGCTTGAGTAAGTTGCGGGGGGAACTAAGGTCTACGGTTCTTGAGTAAAATAAGTCAGAAGAAATGTTATGACAGGAACAGAACGCCAGCTAGTCGTCGGTAAAGTGTTTGTACTTCTTCGAGTCCTCATACCTGCACTGTACCTATTAGCATTCCACAGGTTACATTCACAAATATACGGAGCAATGGTTCACTGGCTGTGGCTTCTCTGAATACGTCAACCATAGTTTGCTTTCAGGAACTAGAAACCTTTTTTATTGGATTAACCGGAGTAAATGTTTAATTCAGATACAGTTTAGCTACTTTGATTAGGTTAAATAATATTCATAACGTCACGTAATGACGTGTTTTTAAGAGCCCTCTATGTTTTATGGATGATTGATCTTATACAAAATGAAGTAAAAAAGCTGTTTCTTTAAGTTTTTTTTGTGATTAAAATTAGAAATTGTTTGTGTGATAGCTGTGTTAAAACGCAACGTATATCACACAATTTCAGTGAACTTTAAGCCGCTGAATGTTATTTTAATATTTGATTTCAAGCCTATTTTACGGTACCCACAGATGGCTTAGATGTGTGCCACTAAGTACGCTTTAGGGACCAACCTAATATTTAAACATTTATAACCAGAGGTGGGCACAAACACTAACTTTTACGACTGAGGAATCATAAATGTTTATCATGTATTTTCAAATAATGGCTTTATTTGCAAGAATTATATATATATATTGCTATTAAATTCTCTATGAAACTCCTATCTAAATAAATTCAAAGATGATCGTCTAGCATTTGTCTGTCAATTATATAAATGAAACATTCATTTGCATAATTTAGGCTGAACGGTGTTCAACTTCCTCTAATTTCCAAATGCCACAAGTATGAAAATCCCGCCATGCCAAAAATTACGAGAATTTAGATTGTTTTAAAATCGGTAGGTACAACCAGACTCCCGCAAACAGCAGAATTTGCACTCTATGTAACTATAACTGTATAGAGGATGAAGCACACTTTGTTTTAGAATGTGCGGTATACAATGACATCAGGAAATCCTTTATTAGCTCCTTACAGTTAGAAAAGAAATTTGCATACTTGCCGAAAATAGAATTATACTTGCCGAAAATAGAATTGTTCAAACATATTATGACATCCAAGCGCTATGATATAATTGAAAAACTATGTAAATTTGTTCATACATGTTTCAAAAAAGAGAGAAGAGATCCTGTAGTTAGATCCTGTAGATAGAGAAATAGCACACGAATGTAACAATTGCTTCTTCTATTCTTGTTACCAAGTTATTTAACTTAAGTGCATTTGGCCCGTGTAGGGCGTGAACATGCAATAAAGTTCATTGTCATTTTCATTGCCATTTAAATGCTAACTCCTCTGCAGTGTCAGGACAAGCTGCTAAAGGTCAAAACTCGTCACTTCTTTTCAATCCATACGAGCTAACTACCACCCAGAAATACTGACCATAATAAGATCTGCTGCAGTTCCATGCCCCTGCAGTTCCAGAAAAAGCAGCTAGGGGACCCAAAATGTACGCGTTTTGACATCTTATTAAGACCAATCGATATACTAAATATCATATCATTATCAAGATCCATCAGTGACTTTTTGTGTGATGCTTTTTACAAACAGACAGACAGACAAACAGACTGACCGATACATGGCCCCTAAAACATAATCTTCTTGGCAAAGGGACTTAGAGAGTGACAAAATTGTACATTTGCGGATGCTTTATATTCAATTTAGGAGAGGTTACAGTGGATTTCGTACGGTGAATGTTCTGCTGTTACAGCATTGTAAAAAATGACCAATCATAGAAAATAGTACTTGGTTTGGAAATTCAATTTTTTCGAACTGATGATATTAAACATCCTAGGTCTAAAAGGATTTTTAGGAATCTGAAAAATTAAATCATGTATGTGAATGGACTGTCAGATTTCTTACCTCAACATATTTTGAGCTTCATTGTAGAGACAGCTGAAGGTTTCTGATAAAAGTCTAGAACATGCGTCTTATTTTGATTTTCAAAACGCATATTCTACTGGAAGCAAAGGCATTAGACAAGAGTTCACACACACACACACACACACACACACACACACACACGCGCACGCACGCACGCACACGCACACACACACACACACACACACACACACACACACACGCACACACATTCACATACTAATGCCACGGAAAACATACCTTCTTGGTGAAGGTAATAAGATGAAAGGATAGTTTGACGGCTTGACGTGTTTTTGTCGCACGGTTGTGGTAACATCGGGGGCGGAGATACGCACGCACACGCACACACTCACACACACACACACACACACACACACACACACACACACACACACACACACACACACACACACACACACACACACACACGAAGCAGCAACAGTGGTAATCAGCGTTCTCTCC
This sequence comes from Branchiostoma belcheri, assembly GCF_001625305.1. Classification (NCBI taxonomy): domain Eukaryota; kingdom Metazoa; phylum Chordata; class Leptocardii; order Amphioxiformes; family Branchiostomatidae; genus Branchiostoma; species Branchiostoma belcheri. The sequence continues at coordinate 434,106 of NW_017804575.1, forward strand.
CTGATAGATAATACAGATAGATGAGCAGATATTGGAGATGTTCATTGCGGTGGTGGATTTATCACCATACTGCACGCAGTAGTTCAAAGTAACACCTTATATCGTATCCTATACCTATATTTCCACGGCAGATGCTCTGCTGAACTTCACTCCCTCGTACCCCCACTCAGAACATTCTCTGCAAGAACACGCTTAGCCACCTTAACAGCAGAAAATCACCCTTTCTTCCTCAATAGTCCATCAGTCAAGAGAAAATTTCATGCTGACAGTTTCTTCCCCAGAACCACTTCACTGTGGAACAAGCTTCCCCGTGAATGTTTCACCGCTAATCACAACCTCCAACGGTTTAAATCAAGGGTGAACAAATATCTGACCACGCAGTCATCACTGTAACCCAAAACATGTAAGTGGCTCTCACGAGCCTTGTTTTGAGGTGAATCTGAAGTAAATAAAAAAAATGTACATGCCCATTGTATCCATGCTTTATCTTGGGTCATTAAGCATTTATCAGAAGCACGCAGGCTTCAGAATAGTGCGTATGGTACATGTAGATATTACCATATATCTGCAGTGGCCTAAAGGCACCCGAAGGGACTTCACGGCAGTAAATGAATTTTTATTAAAGTCAATTTTGTTATCTTTTGTTTTAATGTTGATTCAAACATATCCCGTGGCATCCTGATATCTCGAAGGCAAAAATGTGACCTCACTGACAGAAAATCGTTGCTTGTTTTGCATTATAAGCTGGTCAATCAATCATCCGCAGGCATCAACTGCTGATCCTAGTTACTTATTGGTGGTACCCAAAAATGAAGAGATACCTCATGGAGCTTGTTATTGAGCCAAATTTATAGGAAGAGTCCAAAGTACAAAACAAGCATTTCCATCAGTAACATCATATTTTTGCTTCACTTTGACTTTGTATACATGCTATGGTATAGGGTATTTCAAATTACTATGTAACGCATGACAAGAAAATTGACTTGAAAAATTCAGTTTTGCTGGTTTGAAATTTTGAAATTCCTTTAAAATTCTTCTATAGGACTTTTTTTTTTACTTACGGGAGATTTGTATCCAAGGCATCAAATTGCCTAACGTCAAGAAGATCTTGAACTGCCTCCGTATCTTCTTTATAATGACTTGGAATCCTTGGCATTTTATGTCTAGTAAAGCCATTAACGCAACAGGACCGGGCACCATTTTCTGAATGTCAAGTCGTGTAGGGAACGTTAGTATAATTTGTTATACTGGGATCCCACGCACTCCGGTGATTATGTTTGAGTGGTCAGAAGACGTTTTCCCAAGATCACACTTTATACCAGAACACTTGTAATGTTGTGGAAAAAGGATTTAAATTTGCTCCTTTACAAGAATTGAGAAAAAAAAGTCCCGTTCTACTTTGTGCAGAGCATAGGGGTGGTGCTCTTCTCCATTTCTGTAGCCCTTGGGCCACACATTTGTGCAAGCACTACAGCAGGAGGCTAGCCCGCTGGTAGTGCTGTGTGTTTGACCTTCCCATACTCTTTCTCATGGATGCTTAGTTCTAAGCCAAAAAAAGCATTTTCAAGTCTTTGGTTTGACCCGATCGCGGTTTGAACTCAGGAAGCGAGCACTCTACCCTACTAAGCTATTGCACCGATTGCACTGAAATTGAGACTGACCAAATTCAGTTTTCCGGATGTAACAGAGGTTGTTAAGAATACTTACTGGCTTCCGGAAGTGTGTCCAATCAACGACCAAATCTAATTATCTCAATGAAAAAAGGTGAGTCTGGGGAATTGTTCTTGGTTTATATTTTGGTGTGTCTGTGTGTGTGTCTGTGTGTCTGTGTGTCTGTGTGTGTGTGTGTGTGTGTGTGTGTGTTTGTGTGTGTGTGTGAATTTACTGCCGTCATGTTTTTTTTCAGGTTATGTGGGTAGTATGGGCGGTCCTTATGTATCGTTTGAGCGCACGGCTGCTATACATTGTTAAGAATTTCTACCAACATTTTCAAAGGCATATCAAACTCTACTATTGGATAAATTGCAGAGAACTGCATGTTGTTGGCGCTTGTTGGAAGGAACTGGAAAAACAGTTGAATAGGACAAAGATTCATGTCACTTTTATGTAAACAGTCTGGCCTGTTTCACTATCTACGCCAAACACTCGACTCAAGGATACTAGTAGCAGTTCACTTTTTATGTTTACCGAAGGAAAACATATTGTTTTTGCTACCTTTCTTCTTCTTCTTCTTCTTCTCCAAACAGTGCCCTCTGACCTGACTGAACCAGACTGTCTCTCACCATGGTAACTGGTGTTGGATTACATTATGTTGCAATTTTATAGTAGGGGGCTTTTTTTTAGACTCTTGACCATATATGTGAATGTGTTTAAGTAATAATTAACAGAGCAGACCATATGCGAAGGTAAACATTATGCATTTGCTTTGCAAATGTTACTTTTCTAGTTCCAGAATGCTTTACCCACAAAATGCGTTCTTTTTCGAGGACACAATGGTACACAGTATTTATAGGCGAAGTCCGTAGAAAGTAGTTCGGGTACAAAGTAGTGCAGTACAAAACTTAAGATTACGTCAGTTTTGAAACTGTAAAACTTTAATTATGATGTTTGTTGCAATATCTTTCATCAGTGTTTTTCACTGCAGTCGTATAGTTTTATGCAAAACATTATTACTTTCTGCTACCGTCAAGATAGATTCACGCAAAAACACCAGCTGATGCAGCCCGCAACGGTATATCATAGCGGACGCTGAAGGGAGGACAAAATGCTCCAAGCAGTTAATATTGGCATTTTTTTCATTTTTGTAAAAAACAAATCCAACGATGCTTGTTCGGCCAAACAAGCATTCGAGAATAAAGAAAGATATCCATTCATTTATTCATTCATTCATTCATTCATTCATTCATTTTCTCACCAACTCACTCACCTACTCAGTCAGTCAGTCACTCACTCACTAACTTACTTACTCACTTACTTACTCACTTACTTACTCACTCTGGCCCATGTAATTTCATTCTATGTTTGTTAATATTCAAATGCACATGAATATGTTTTTGTAGTTGATAGTACTGCAGTTACAAATGACAAGGAACGTCTAGATCTTGTTGTGTGTACTGCTTTTTAAACAGGTCTTTGTTGAAAATAAATGTTTGACTATGTCTTATCTAAAAAAAGTTGTCTTACGAAGTTGTTCCCGCAAACAAACTGCTAAAGTTAAAGAACGTTTGATTTATGAGAGATCAGTATCCCCGCCTAAAACGTCGACTGATATTTCTTCCCTTCCTCCCGGCAATGTACCGGTAAGGCATGTTTGAAAAGCATTGCGCCATAGCAAGTAAATTGTAAGGATGACATTATCCGTAGACTCCAAATCTAATGCTACAGGGTGATGAAGATCCCTACATTTTTAAACGTTGATACAGAAACATTGTCAAATGAAAATTAAAGCGATAAAAATGAGATAATAACCGACGGGTATTTTATTCCTGTATTCAACAGCATCACCAGTGACTGTGAATAAAGAATTTTTATATTTATATCATTCACCAACCACATTAAATTATTTACGAACGTCTGGTATATTTTGTAGCCTATGTGTGTATTTTTCCCAGAAAAAAAACCGAATCCACCCTTTCTGTAAACAACACACAGAGTTACAATGCATGGCTCGGGAGTTGCACGACGGATCAAGGCTTGAATTCAAATCTCAGCGAGGATTGTCTGTTTTATTAGATACCATCTCTTCTGTTTGAGAAGTCTTAATAGAGCACTGAAGGAAAATTCCATTTGATACGGTCCCCTGCGCACCTGCGCTCGCACTCAAAGCCATCTTATAGATCAATGTCTTGGCGATCTTCTTGTCCTTGGGCCTTAAGCAAGGTCGCCAAGAAGTCCACTTTAAAGTTACTGATAAATGCAGCTAGTGTGAACCTTTGTAAAACTGGAATCAGAAGATAGGAATGCAAACCCTGCATTAGGTGACCTGCCTGAGACGTGAATGTACCCTTCGGCGTTCGAAATTGCTTCATGGTTTTTATTTCTCAACAAACACAAGTAAACTTCCTGCCAAATAGTTAAATTGTTTTACTGTTTTGTTTAATTATATGACACACGCTTGCAATATAAAACATAATATAATATATTATAATATAAAATGATATAATATTATCATAAAGCCAGATGACGTTGACCAATCAGTGGGCTCCGTTTCCCCCATAACCCAGGTCATTAATATCCGATATACGGACCCGCGGGTCCGAGGCTATAACGGAAGTGGGGACTCCATAACGGAAGTAGACGTTACCATTACATGACAGGGTGGTGTTTTCTCCTAACCTACTTCTAAAGACCTTTCTGATATACCTCGTCCGCTCTGCGGACTCGGTCGTTCATTCGGTGGTTATAGGAACCGACCATGAATTATGACATCATATTCACCGAAGGAAAGCGGGTCATTAACCCTATATTATAAAATATGATATAATATGATATAATAAGCCTTGAAAGTTACTAATTACACACTAAACTTTACCGTTTCAAGATGAAATATTAAACTCTGAAAACTGTACATCATGATGAAACAGCAAACATATTGTTATTTGTTTTAGAGGGAATTGTTTTAATAGGACCGGGGCGGTGATTATGTCAAAAAGTGATTAACATTCATTCATTCTTTATTTCAGGTAAAAACCCATATAACACATGTACAGTACATCATTAAAATAATACAAAAAACTCTACAGACATACAAGTAAAACAGGAAGAAACCTAAAAGCATAATAAATGGTAGGTCTTCCGAAGGAATGAATTCCTTTAGAGGGCATCGGAATGTATTAAGCAACGGATTGTTGCGTTGTTGGAGGAAAATAACCTTTTTAGAAAAGAATAACAAATTCTCCTCCTCCTGGTTTCAAAAGTGTCAATATAGTGACAGACAAACATTTCACTCGCGCTGCATCTCCGAGGCAGATTCATAATGATTCTAAAACAATTGTTATAAGCCACTCGGCACTTATACAAAATTAAACGATTAAACCATCATATAAAACAAAATATTAAACTGTACAAGCGAGACAATGTACTAATAAACATAAAAGAAATTCTTTCTACCCAGCCCGATTCTGTAATCAATTATTAAGCCACAGCGAGTAAATATTATGAATGACATTGAGCATAATAAATCATTGCATCAAAGTAAAAGACAAAACAATAAATCAGAGCCTTGGCTTGTCTCTTCTCTTCATATTTAGAGAGATGAAGAGGTCGCGGGTTCGAACCCTGCCCATGTCACCGATCTTGTGCCCTTGGGAAAGGCACTTTACACGACTTTCCTCACTTCACTCAGGTGTAAATGAGTACCTAGCTTCGGCTAGGGACGTCCCTCGGATAGGACGTTAAATGGAGGTCCCGTGTTTGGGCGAGCCACACCCCACGCACGTTAAAGAACCCACCGCACTTATCGAAAAGAGTAGGGGCCCTTCCCGGTGTGAGTGGTTCAAACCTTACAGTCTGGTCTCGGGGTTGACATCTTTGAAGAGGTGATAGTCACTTGTTATGTCAATCCTTCCACAAATGTGGTAAATCGTCATAAAATAAAATTAAAAAAAAAATTTATCTGCCATCCACGTTTCACGCACGTCAACAGACATCTCTGCCCATTTTCGGCGAAAAAACTCTGCTGAATTTTAATGCTCCCCCTTTGTCACGCACAATTCAAATGGTAATTCGTCAACCCATTCCTGTACAATAATGATAAATATGAGACATGATTTATTAATTAGCATGCTCTCCTATATATTAAGATATATTCAATAATGAATCAATCAATTTGTTAAAGTACAACATGATTTAGAAGAAGTAGTGGTAACATATTGGGAACGTAACAAGAGTATATACCATATCACCATTGATAGACACATGCTATGCAAATTAGAGCATTTTTGCTTGATTAATAGTGAATTAAGGAAAGTATCATAATTCTGCCGACCTTAATGATAACGTTTTATTATTTGCGAAAGTCTTTTCTTCGAGAGAAATTTAAAAAAAAATGCACCAATAGGCATTAGCTTAATTGATAATGTAGAATTTTTATGTTTGTATTCATACAATCTATATAAGTCATAATTTACAATATATATCTGTATTATTTATGTTGAGCTAAGCTAAACCTCCGAGGGTTTGAAGTCTCATGTGTACACATATTATTTCCGTTACGTGGCGGGAATCCTGGTGTTGTAAAATGATTTTTTGCAGACTGATGTGCTTGTATGAGCTTCAGACAAACTTGTTTATTTGTTTATTTGAGTTTACCACGAGTACTAGTAAACAAGTGGAAGGGAGGACAGAACAGGTGCACTGACACCTTTACAAGTTGTCCTCCCGAGTCCCAACACTACAATGTCATGTAAATGTAAATACAGATTACAATAATGAATACAAAACAGATTGAATATCATTAACATGAATTATTATGCAATAAACATCAAATATCATACATTAAACATCAAATACTGTACAATACAATGTACAGAGGAGCTCTCATTTGTACACTAACCAGCGATGACTGTTTACATATTACCTATCCCGATCAGTATTCATGTGTAGGAAGCACAACCTGCCTCCATATTTCAACTCTTAGAAGTGAGCTAATAGCGCAAGCTATTGGAAGATTTGTTACAATACACATTCCAACCCATTAAGGTGCCATTGAAAGCTCCGGAAATGGATACGTCTCAAGTAACCGCCTACTGCAGCTTACCGATGATTGCCTCTGCTGTCGAACTGATTGCAGCCTTCGTTCCAACTCCCTGATCATGCGCACCGTATGCGCGACCTGACTAATGCCTGAAGCTGCAGCTCATGTACCTGTAGATTAGGGGATTTGAAATACAGATAGCGCGAGCGTTAATTTCCGAACAGTAATTAACACAATCTCATTTATTGGAGTGAAAATGCACAGGCGTACACCAGGCGTATGCGGGCGCAAACGGTTCGGTAGAATCAGCTATCTTCAAAGACTGTTGCGTAGAATAAATTTCTTACCATTGCAAAGAGTTCCATGTCACATTTGTGTTTTTTTTTTCATGGATACGCATTCGTGTACTAGTTTTGGTCTGAAAATTGAGAACAAAAGCATTCATGTGAATTATAAGTACAGTCACTATTTCGCGTTTTGCTGTTGCTCAAGATCCGATGATTTTAAAAATCTTAAAGATTTAGAATAAACAGACCATCCTGGAGTAAACGATAACATTCTGCCAACTAGTAGATTTTCTATTGTTGGATTATACATGTAAGTTAGGCACACCCGAGGCTAGCTATAGCACCAGAACATGTCATCAATATATTCTGCTTTCTGTTTTTTTTCGCAATAGGGTAGGATATGAACGTATTTCCTTTAATGGGGCACCAATCATCATCATGCCTCCGGATTATAAATCCGGTGAGGTACACTTGATAAAGTTACTCCAGTATGTCCGATCTCTCATAGCAGACACTAATGCAGTCCCTGTGAGACCAGTCTCTCTCTCTAACATGGACAAAAGTGTAGTATAAGGACGTCCCACTCTACGTCTCCCAGTAGGAGGCCACTGTATTAGTATACCAGCTGGTTCGTTACTACGAACAACATGCCCTGCCAGGCATCAATAAAATGAGGTTATTTCCCTTTATATAAAACTGCAAAACCTGCAACAATAGAATAAACCGTAATATAGGTTGTAATGGGTATGGTTGGGTTCAGTCTGTCGTTAATCGCTGTTTTTCAATTGTTTTTTTTACATGACCTGTTTTTTTTTACATTGACTTACTATGCAAAGAAGCGGTAATATAATAGATTTCTACGGTGTCTCCATAATACGGCATGATGCCGCTTTGAATCACTTGTCATGCCGGCTGTGAAGCATGTGACGTGTTTTAAAACGCATATCCTAATAGGTCAGCTACAAAACGAAATAGTTCGTCTGCGGACCGTTAAACTGACGTCTGCTTGGTAAGGGGAGCCTTGATTTGCGATCGTTCAAGGTAACTTGACTTTCATTTCCATTTAGTAGGGCCATGGTGATTTGATTATGTGGATGGCGTCCTCAGAACTGATGCGGGCGTGCGAAAAAATTGCTTTTATTAGGAAACCTACGTGGTCATGAAGATTAAGCAAATGACTAAAAAAAAATAAAAATAATATTAATAGAGAATGGTATAACGGACTATAGAGTCATCATGTTCACTTCTTCACAATTTATTCTTTTTCCTCTGGAGTTAATTTTGGCTTTCTTTGACTAAAGTATCGTTTTCCTTTTTTTTTAAATCTACGGCATATATTTGCTCATTTTGCAGTTGCTTTGTACAATTTTCAGTATGGTCGAAAACATTTGTTGGGGGGGGGGCGAAAATTAATATACATGTCCCCGCAGCTACCCTCCGTATGGTCAAATCAACATGGCCTAAACTATAAGAATTCCTCACTACGAAACAGCAAGCTACCTTCAACCTTCAATTTAAAAAGACGGATAGCTTTTGTCACTGACGTTGGCAATCTTTTAGAGGATATTTTATTGCGATTACTTTTAACAGGATCTACGTTCCTGTTCATGGCAATAACTACTTAATCATTTTTTAATGCGCAGACCTTTTTGGCTGATTCACAACGCTTTTGCAATACCTATATTCATAAAAGCCCTATCAATCTTGATAAGAATGGAAATCGTTGGTTATTTTTTTCGTTATTCAATCATTGATGCTAAGCTTTGCTAAATGTCTTCTATGTTTTATGTATTGTGTTCTATGTTAGTAGTGGCATAAGAATAAATCTAAAACCTGAGCGTGCCGCCACCATGTCTCGCCATTAATTTCTTTTTATTCTAATCAGTGCAAAGTGACCCTGATCTTAACATCGTATATCGATGATTTTCAGTTCAATATATAATGTCACATCAATGCCCCTTGCTTAAGTACACAGCGCATTCCACCCCAAATTATCAAATACATTATACATTATACATACTTGCATGGTACATAATTGTCATAAAGTAGAAAATCTCTAAGTGTTCAAATAGAATCCGTTTACAGCAGTCTTGAACTTAGTCATATTAGGACTGTCAGGGAAGACCGAGGCTGGTAATTTAAAAAATAAGGAGTTCCACAGCCTGCTAGTCCTTGGTACATAATGTTGCAATAAAAACGATTTCTTAATTTGTCTTTCTTACCAAACAGCACTTTTAGCGATAACAGCCCCATTATCACGGATTACTACTCCCCTCATGGTTATATGCCACCATCTTTCACCACGAAAACACCGTCACGCTGCGCTAAGTACTTTGTGTGTAAATTACTGCTCGCTGCAAAATTATTGGTTCGTGTATAGTCAAGAGCGGCTGAATTGATGTATATTTGGTCGGTTGTTCTGTTGGGTGTTGGACAAACCTGGCAATAATTTACTATATCATTATATTATCTTAAATAACACCTTGATAGCCCCGTCAATATTAATTGCTGGTTTCCAAGGGTGTCCAAGGAAACATTAAATAATATACAATTTTTGATATCTCATTTCCTGGACAGGCTACGGCCACGGTATTTGGGTAGTAGATAGCGGTTTTACTCGGAGAAAAGGTGATTTGAGTGAAAGTCTCTAGCAGCTTTCTCTAGAACTGTAGAGTCATTTTTTTTAATACAGACAAATTATTAGGTTTATGAAAGAAATAACACGTTTTTATTACTTGGAGCTATATTTATAGCTTAGAAAGAGACGTACACGATTATATTGAATTGATGGACATAGATTCAGATTTTATTGAATATCGACTGGCAATGTCACATTCAGTGCATAAAAATATTGAGCATTTACAACTTGTACCCAATTATTACAAATAGATAACGTAAATCCGTCATATATTTGTATCATTAGCGATAAAATTAGACAAACAATATAGGCATGACTAGAGCTGTGTACCTAAACAAATTTTAGGTACAGGTACAGGTACAGGTACACAGGTTTAGGTACAGGTCCGGACCTGAACCTGTACCTGAACAATTCGACCAATTTATATGCTCTTCTGAACTCCTTCAATAACAAAAAAACATAAATAAACTTGATAGTTAAGGTTTATTCTTTGTTTATGGCGAATGCTCAGATAAAATATAGGCAAAACTAAGATGTTTTTGTTTTCATGAACACACTGTCCTTACACAGGCACCCATTGTTAACCAGCTATTTAAACATTTGAGGTCACAAATAGGCATAAAATTGGTGTGAAATTGTTTAGGTACAGTACCGGTACTGAGGGATTAGGTATTTTGGACCTGTACCTAATCAATTTTTCCGGTATAGTATCGGTACTGCGTACCGGTACACAGCTCTAGGCATGACATTATTCGGCTTGGATACATTATTATGGACACATTTACTGGTTTATGATGCAGACGGCAATCTTTGATATCCTAGAGTTAAAAACCGGTTATAGCTTTGGCTTACGGATACTTTTAATTATGATGTTGAATACAGGGCTAAAAGATCTGTTCTGTAGCATCAACCCCTGTTAACCTAGGTCTGCAATCTGAAAAAAGACAAAATATAGCAATCTTGTTTTTTGGCCCGCCGTGTTTTTTTATGTTTACTGAAGGAAAGCATGTTGTTTTTACTCAGTTTCTTCCTCTTCTTCTTCTCCAAACAGTGACCTATGACCTGACCAATGACATGATTTGTTGACGTCTGTCACCATGGTGACTGGTGTTGGGTTACATAATGTAGTAATTTCATGGTCTGCTCTGCTTCTGTCACCATATAAGTAGTACATGTACATTGTATGTGAATAAGTAAGAATTAACAGAGCAGATCATGTCCGAAGGTAAACATTATGCATTTGCTTTGCAAATGTTACTTCTCTAGTTTCCCTATTGCATTAGATGTAGCGTATGCTACAAAGGACGTCATCCATAAAATTTACATGTTGTGGCCTTATGTTACATAATGCAGCTTTAAAACCTTTTTCCTGGGATGTAGTGCCAGCCCGTCCCCTCCGGGATTTTTTAGTCTCACTCTGAACATCACAGTACCATATCTCACTAGTCCAGCCGCATAGGAAATACGTTTTACCTACAATTTGTTTGTTTGTTTATTTAAATGCCACAGTGCATAACAAGTGGCAACCAGGCAGCAACAAGGCTGGTAGCGGCTACCACTGACACATAAGTGCATAAATACAAGACATATCAAAATACAATTAAACATAACTTAGTACATACAAATTCAATTCAATATTATACAATAGCAATATACATACAAAATACATACAAATCAATCAATACAGAAGCAATACAATTATATAAATATATAAGTACAATACAAATCGATAAAATGATCAAAGTTGAAATGGAATTTCACTAATAGCATATATTTGTTACATGTTTGGTTTTATAAAGCAAGTTGAAAGTGTAATATGCAACACAAGAAATTTGAATTACATGAATAGTTAAATTTTCGACTCAACAACTTCAGTTTTTGTCACGGTACAAACCGATCCACCGTGTCGATTCGTTACGTCATGCAGATGACACACGTGACTCGAAGACAAGTGGATCATATGTTGCAGAAAGTATGTGGCGTCCCCCGTCTTTCTGTTGTGGTGCTGCGTTGTTTGAGAAGGAGCTAAAATACTTTTTTCAACAGATGTATCTTTACTACTTTTCACGCGTTAGTCTGATTTATTATTGATGTCTGAGTTGTTAACATTGTAACCGTGCCCATTTGGTGACTTTTTATACCCGTTCACGATCGTTTGAGTTCCGTTCATGCGAAGAAAATGGAATAAAAAATGGAATTTGATAGGCAATTTTGCAACTGCGATTTTGCTTGCCTACGTAGCAAAATCACCGCACATGGAATCAATTTAACAGTAAGCCTATTGACTTTTAACGTGATTACTTAAATCATACATTGTCCGCGTATCTAATGGAATATCCGCGTAGGTAGCTATTGCCATTTTATGGATTGTCAGTTACTGAGTGCCTTTTGAGATGCTACCAGAAAACCGTTCCGTATTAATGCAGCGTTGTCAGCGTGAGGAGAATGTTTAATGATTCTTTTTCTCCGAAAGGATTTTAGTTTTATGTCGTTCCTGGAGAGCAGATCTAAGAGTGTAGTTTGAGACGTGGTGACGCTACTGAAGATTCGTATTCTGACATCTTAAAGGGTTCTCAACGCAACACAGAAAAGTGCGTCGTTTTGACCTTAACCAACGTTTAAGGCCACAGCAAGTAAATTTATTTTATGGATGACATCAGCGCGCACATTGATTTTCGCCAGATTTTGGAAAAAAACAAGCAATTTTATTGTCCTTAGACAGTGGGCAAAATGGCATGCCTTGCCATGCTGGAACGTGTATGGCAGACGAACATGAAGAGAGGAGAAAAGACAAGGCTCTGATTTATTGTTTTGACTTTTACTTTGATGCAGTGTTGTATTCCATCCCTTTCCTATGTTCCCACTAAATAAAAACCATTTGTACAATGATTGAAAGCTTCCATTTCAGTGACAGTTGTTTCAGTGACAAACGGATGTTGTGATACTCGTAGTTGGCAGTAAAGTTAGCACAATATAGGTGTCATTTCTTGTTTAACAGGGTTTATGATGTCAACATTTGAAAGTATAGGAATATTGTTTTTTTCACCCTCTCGCATTAGATTTGGAATCTGCGGAGGATGTCATCCATAAAATTTACTTACTGTGGCCTAAGCTAAGGAATATATACCAGCAAACATGAGTGTGTGCTTCGGTTCCTCCGATCTATATTCACCACATGTACGTGATGATGGCGATAATGACTGTCTTTCGGGGGTAGTTTTGATATTAGTCGGGGCATGCATGTTGAGGTGTGATAGCATTAGGTCATCCTCTGTGCTCGCATAAGGCCTCTACAGACATACAGAACGGCGGCCACTCAGACAACACGGCGCTTCTCAAGACAGTGTCACGGACTCAAGAGTCGGTCTTCCCTAAACCCCGAGTCTTACTTATTTACAGAATGGTCCATGCGGGACCTGAGTTGAAAGGGGAGGCCTATAAGTGAATGGTAATGTCTTTTGCTTCCAGAACATTTAATAAATGTTGTGTATGGATACTAGTGAAATGGGACCTTTGGTATAGGTCGGGCAGCATGCCCGTAGCCAGGATTTTGAATGGGGGGGTTCTTCCCACTGCTTGAGGGGACCTCGAGCGCCATAGGGGGGTCCGGGGGCATGCTCCCCTGGAAAATTTCGAAAAATGAACCTTCTAAAATGGCATTTCGTGCATTTTTGAGAGGATTTCCAAGAAAAAATCAGAGATAAATTTTTATTCAATGACAAAAGGAGCAGTTTTTTTACGACTCCAGTCCATCTTTTCAAGAAAAATCTTGGACCTTTACATAAAAAGTGGACCAAAAAGTGGACCTTTACATAAAAAGTGGACCAAAAAGTGGACCTTTGAGCCTTGTGGGGGGCATGGGCAGCAACGTAGAATAGACCCGTCTTTTTTACCTGACTGGGAAAATATATATTTGTTTAACTATGAACAGAGTAAAATGAATCTGATGAAAGATAATCGTTACCATGCGTCGCACGGAGTCATTTAATATAATAATTCACAACATGCACGGATCTAAAAGGTTGGCATTATTAGGTGCTCTTATACATCACAGATTGAATCAGTAGTCTGTTTCTTTCCTAATTCACTGATGCAACACAGTGTCATTCTGAACACAACTCTGTGACTGTGTAAAACATTTTGAATTCACATTAGATAGTCTTAATTGACACTGAAAATCAGGTGCTCTTGATCCCTTTATATCGCATATAGACGTTATTTATAATGACAAAAACCGTATATGGTCATTTCAATAAAAAAAACCATCTGCCGAGCAAAGTACATTGTATAAACCGATGCGTGTAAAACCAATGCGTATAAAACAGATTTTTACACCTTCATTGTCGATCATATTCTCCACCCAATGGCAGTCTCTTAAAGGCATCCAATGCGATTTCAGGACAGCAAAATTGGAAATATTCTGATTAAGGAAATCTTTGTGATATTGACACACACTGCTTCACATTAGCACATTTGAGTCAGCATTTTATACTTTGAGTATTAAAACTGCAGAAACAAGACTCAAGACGAGTCCTTTATTTTATGTGTGGTACCCTAAAAATCAGCCAAGGGCCCTTCCAGTAACAAACTTTCCGTCATAGTATTGGGTATTTTTGCTCCATGAGGGTCAATGTACATTGGGATATTGTGGCTTCAACTCAGTATGTAGATAAGTGACTAGAATATTGACTTTGAAAAATCTGGTTTCCAAGCCATAAAAACTGCACTGGATGCCTTTAAGAAATAACGCTATTCTAGCATTTCCACACAATTATGGGAATGAGATCCTGATTTGAATAAACTATGTTTAGTGATGTTCACTTAGCATGTCTAAATCGCGTTATATATCAAAATCGGAAGTTGCGCTGCAGTATCAAGGGAAGTCAATAGGGGGCCCAACATCTAATTATTTCAGTTTTCGTCACACCCTATCAACTCACCAAGTATAAAAAGGAATCCAGTCAGCCTTTCCGGAGTTGACCAAGAAACAGACAGACAGAATGACAAATTGGCAGAATGACAAACGCAACTGTTTTATCTTATTACCTCATTGAAATAATAATAAGTAGTAATAAGATAAAACAATATAAAACAGAAGCATATGTAGGAGGTGCAGAGCATATTGATAATTTCAATAATCAACGCAAACAAAAACGGATATTCCGAAAAAATGATTACACTGCATTGCACTTCAGAATGCTATGAGAATGAGAAAAAAAAGCACAAGGTTTTTAATTTAGATGCATCCGTCGATGCATGCCTTGACAAAGACCGCAATCTGCACTGCAATTTCCTATCGTGCTTATGTGAAAAGATGTAATAAATATTCCACGAGGCCACGGCGAGCAGGCATCACATCAGTGGTCGGGTTGATTTATGGTAAATCCGATGGCCGATGTCCCCAGCTCACGCCGTCCGTGCGGGTCTGCCGGTAACGATACATTCAATAAGGATTCCATCATGGCCGGGCAGGGGCACATCTGGAGGGGTGCACACGTGAGCAGAATTTCAAGGTCATTTCCACATTCAAAACCAGATATCTCCAATATGCTCCTCTCGTGCCCTACTCAGATCTCGATGTACGTTAGAAAATACATATCTATAACACTACAAAAGCGACACTATATTGTAAATAACTGACATATCTCCTGAATTACAGAATGTAATAATACTCTTCTTAGGAAAACACAATAGATTAGCTTAAGTATTATTATGTATTAGCTCTGTTAGAAATATACATAATATTCGTAAATAATTTCATCAGGTGGGTAAACGACTGAATAGCAAAGTTCTTTTTATCATAACCATTTATTTTTCACTAGCTGACGTTTCGATGACCGTCTGTCATCTTCATCAGGGCAATTCTGACTGGTTTACTGTGCACTGACACTAGATGTTACTTGGTTCAAAGTGCACTAAAGGTGTTACATAGTTCATAGTGCACTTAAGCTAGTTTTTCTGTTTACAATACATTCCGGAATTTTATACATAATATTGCTCATTTATCTACCCTTGTTATTTCGTTTTTGCCATACATTGTAGCAGTTACAGTTGTTGAGCAATAAAGTTGATTTGATTTGATTTATTCACTATACCTGGAAGCTGCCGGGAATCAAAATAGTACATCTATCTGCTTTCTTTATACAGGGAAGGCGCGCACAGGTCTGCTTTAAAGGCGTGCCCTCTATAGAATAACAAAAACAAATAAAAAAAACAACAACAACAAACAAGAAAGCAGAAAAATATGAAGACGGCCCTTTTCGCGCAGTAGCATTCTATACTTTATCCCTTTATCAATCTGAAAGTAACCAGCCAATACTAATTACTATGAAAAAAGCCAATACTATAATTACTTTTCATTATAGTATTTAAAATACATTGTCTCCCTGTGGAAATATGATTCTTGCTAATGACGAACAATTATGTGTGTTGTTTGCCATCTTGTAACTACCACATATGGCTGGTGTATTAACTATTCTAAATGGGTGACATGTTGTGAATTGTAATATACAACAACACGCAATTTATCCTGTGGCTACTCTCCAAGCAGAGGTAGGGTCGCTCGGTATTTTGGCAGTATTTTCGCGTTTTTAATACGTCTTTCTACTTTTACGGTTTTTCTCTGGTCTTCCTCCCCTTAAAAACACGAAAATACTGCCAAAATACCGAGCGACCCTTCCTCTGCTTGGAGAGTATCCTGTGGCTACAAAAACCTTTCTAAACGATTGATTGGATGATTGGTTGATTGAATGATTGATTGATTGATTTCTTAAAAACAGATGTCAAGTGAACCTGAATACCATCAAACATAACTTACTAGTATACACATCAAGATCTCATTTGCATAATCTTTCATGAGGAAATGCTAGAATAGTTTTATTTGATAAGATATGGGGTGGGCAATATCAACAACAGGTATAATTCATGCAAATGATGATCTTATTTGCATAATGAATGAGACAATAAAGCATTTATAATTCGTCAGTCATTGCGAAGGTATGATTTCGTGGAGGGTTGCCCAGCTCAGTAGTTAACAGTCTGCTTTACTGTGGGGCACTGCGGCATACATAAGTAGAACAAGTAGAATACATACAGCCACATACAAACATATATAATAATAACGGTAATGAGAATGATTAAACAAACGATAGCCATATGATAACAATAGAAAGTTACAGCACAATATAACAGAAATGTTCAAATTTACTGTCCAGTCCGTTCCAGTCGTTATCGACAGGTCCGCCGAGGTTTTACATTGATTTTAAAATCAGACAAGGACGTACTTTATAGAGTGTGGCAGACGCTTGAAGGGGTTAGGACCTGTATACGAAAACTAGCGGCAGATTCAGGGGTAGATGTATACTGTCTTTTGGAATATCTTTGTGATTTTTCTCGTGATGTTGGCGAGGCAACTTCCAGAAATGTGAAAAAAATTGATTACACACAAAAATCATGTCAAACGGAGAATTCGTTTGAAATATGAATAGTATGTTTTTCCGCCAATGAGATATAGGAGGTTACCATGTAATCTTATCTTTCAAATAGCTTTGTTAGCATTCGAGTTAACATTTTAATGTCTTGGGGTGGTGGGACTACGGTGCACAACTTTGTATATTTAAATGTTAATTGTACCTTTTTTGTTGTGTGGCGCTGTTAATATAAGTTTTTAACTTGAGTGCAGCGTCACACTGTCCTTGTTATGTTTTTATGTTTTGATGAATAAAAGAAATATGAATCGTAAAATGGGAATATATAGACTTTAGAGACGCTGAAATCACATTTCGCTATCTTTACGCTTTCCCTACTTGGTCACTGTCCATTAAAATGTGCAAGGACACTAGATAATGTTATATTGTCTCTGCACTCTGTCTGACCCCTTTTCTGCCAGTCAAAAATCATTCCGCTTCAGTTTACCAGGCTGTCCGTATGATTTTACATTTTCTACAAATTTGACAAAAACGCAATTTCAATTCTTACCGCAGTCACAATATATTACATTATTCATTCATACATCAAGTTTTCTATTAGATTAACACAAAATGTACGTCACATGTTAGATCCTATAGATAAATGCAACTACATTCTCAGGGGAGATAACCAATACAGTGTTCAAATAGGGAAATACATTAAAGAATGTTTCGATCTTAGAGAACACATGTTAGAGAATAGTTAACCTTTATTGTTACATCATACATATACTCTGCACGTAAGACAACGTTATCCACACATGTATTTAGCTTTGTTAGATCTTTAATTAAGTTGTAGAAGACCATACAAAAGTCTCTGTACTTTTTTGTTGTGTCAATAAAGAATCTCCATGTATATTTTATAAGCCATGCCTGATAGTAACAGCATTCACAAAAAAATCTCACAAAAGCTTCACTAAAGGCATTAAATTCAATTTCAGGGCGGCCAAACTAGATTTTAAAAGTCACTTCTTAGGTCATTCTCTGAATGTACTAAATTGAATCAACCCTTTCCTATAGCATTCTGATAACTGTGAGGCAAAATGTGATGTCACTGACAGAAAACAGTTGCCTGTTCCCAACCGTAGGCTGGTTCTAGGTATTTATAGGCGGTACCCAAACAAGGAACACCTCACGTGGCTTATTTTTTGGGCTATTTCAAACGCATCAAGTATCAAATGATGAATATATCAGTAAATATTAATATCGGTCATATTTTCTCATGAAGAATATCTTTTTTTGTTTGTTTTGTAGCCCTGAAATTGCTTTGGTACCTTTAATCTAAGTGCTACAAATAGGCTTTTCTTATCTACCGATTTATATGAACATACGCCACAAGGCCATTATGGCTTTTACTCCTTTTATTCCTTTTCATGGAATTCTGATTATAGAAGCGTTCGGTATATAATTAATAAGGCGAGAGTCTAAGGCTGATTTGAAAACACACATAATCCTCCAGTCGATTGTCTTCATAATGCGTACAATAGCACTGGTGACGTATAATTCATCGTTATTTTTCAGACGGATATTTGACGTGACTTTCGCCGATTCTGTAATTGTCTGTGACTACCGTTTTTCCCGACCATATATCCAGGTCACGGAATATTTCTGAGGGTAAGATGTAAGATCCCCACGAAGACACTCACGTGGGAGTTTGAAATAGACGATCTTTATGAAGAGCAGAGATGAAGGTCAATTTTGATAAAGCACGCCGTCGTGCAGTTCTTTGTATTTGGTATTCATTGTGCACCAACGAAATGCAGGCCTCGGAAAGGTTGAAACCTGCAATTTGGGGAAATTGCGCGAGGGAACACGCCGCCCCCAGGAAACAATCGTCCGTGCAGACCTGGATCTAATAGCCTACATGATAGCGGAGAACTTTCCAGAAGGTCAGGCAGATAATCGTGTAAGGATAGAAAATGCAGGGTTTGCTGTTTCTAGGCGTGTTGGTATGCAAGCAGTGTGGATGGAATTGAATGGCATTTGGACACTCATCCAACTTGAAGGCCATAGCCGATTGCCTCCTGGCTCACTACTCCAGTGTTAATGACAGATGAGTAAAAGGGTCTGGTGATAATGCGGTAGTTTGTCACGGTGTGTGATTGGTACAGGTCGATGCTAACCAATATTCACCATATGCCCACCGTATGACTGATCGGCACAATCTACACGTCAAATTTCTCCAGGACGAAAGTCAATTCAAGGTTCTAGACCGATAATTCCAACTGTAGCGAGTTCCACAGTTGACCTGCCATGGCCTGTCAGGTCTGCTTTAGTGTCAATCGCCGTTTTGAAATTACGCCGAGATCTGTGTTCACCAACCGTTACACGTGCCTGGGGATATATTTTTAATGATTTCATGTCCCGAGTTGGTGAATGTCACCCTCCCCAGTCTTAGGTATTGTTCTGTGGCCAGATGCTCTGCTGTAACTTTGTAGCGTTAGTTCATGGTAGCGTAATGTTAAGGACATTAGGCCCAAGACCGGCCCAGAGGTTCAGGCTTCCAATCTTATAACGATCTGGCAACGTCAGCCAAACATGGTTCAAGCCAATAGACTTTTTTTCTCCTTTCGAGTACTCCATTGCCTTGACTACATATTCATTATACTTCATTTCTCCAGGTGTCACGGCCGATTAGAAATACGTTTTGCCATCGGCCCGTCATACTGAGAGGTTTATAAGAGTAGTTAACACTCAAACACCCTTATCACTGATAGACATCCGTGAATCGCTGCCATCTTCAGGATTTACCATGAAATAGACTAATTCCTTCTTTAAATGTATGAGCTGGGAAGACTGGGTTCACGTCGTGACTAGGAAAAAGCGTTACTGTGACTCATTGTATATTTATGTAACATTATACGTATTCTGGTCACCTGTGTGTATGTCAAGCTGTGATTCAAGTAAATACTGCTGATGTGTAAAAAAAACGATTTGGCCATTAAGATTAATAGCGTTGACCGTCTTTGTAATTTTTAGTGAAAGTTTTCTTTAACATCAACGAAATCCCCGGTGTTTTTAAAGTGAATTTGGTTCTGAGATTATATCTGAGTGCACGTTGTGAATACGGCTTGTTGATGCAGTTCTAGCCGCGCCTGATGTATGGATGTGCTCGCCGCACGCTACGGTTTTAGCTGGTGTAAGATCCCGGGGCATTTCTCAGTAACACTCATGGATAACTTATGTCTGTTCAGGTATGATTGTGAATTAGATATCAGCCTATCTTCCGGCACTTTCTCTACGATGCAACATTGGAAGGCAGCATTGGAAGGTAAGATTTTCAGTGCTTCCTATCTTAGCCCTTAACTGCACCTGGCCCCATGGTTTTAAAATGTTTGTACGGTTATGTAGACAATATGGTAGGGCCTCGTGCCTTGAGGAGTCCTAGCTTCAATGATCATGTATTTTTGTTACATTTTTAAGGTACCGGATCAAGCTGACGCCAGCTCAACAGAATAAACTGAAGCCATGACTACTCGAGGAGCGGTTGCCGCCCACCTTCTCCTATGTGTCTTTGCTTGGAACCTACCTTTACTAGGTACGTACCACGTCCATGTTTTAGAAAAAGACTTATATTACTAATTTTCCTGTTTGTGATACTACGTCTCTTTGTTATGTGAAAATAGTTAGTTCCAAGGTACAAAAATATTTGCTTATTTTTTATCAAGGTAAATGAAACGTGTCTAGCTTTATGCCAGACTTAGAGGCAGCGTTAAGCTCCTTGCTGCGTCGTATTAATTCTGAGGTTATTCATGCGACTATTGATCGTGTTTCATGTTCTGCTGTGATCTGTTCTCACTTTTGAGGACGGGTTGGTTGTATATTGACTTTAGTGAAATTTTGTAACCTTGACAAGAACGTGCTACCAGCCTCGTCCAATATGGCACCATGGATCAAGTCTCCTAAAACAGTCACATGAAATGGTAGCTGTAGGCACTCGCCACTGCTCAGGTCTATTGATTGTAACCTTAAGGTCAACACCTAGCTCAACACTGATGTCCTGGTTGTAGTGGGTTTTTATTCACCAGTATGTACGCTATAGGTTATACTGGTGGCTCATTTTTATTTCATTCGACAATAATTATAAGTTTATGTAGAAGAGGGATGCTATCCCACGTAACAACAAAACTTAATAACAAGTGGTTTATACCAAAAAAATTGCGACGCTACTCGTGCTAGCCTGTTAGTATGTTGCGTGCTCAGTTTGCAAAAATGATCAGATTTCTGTGTACACCACGGATACATCGTTAACATTTGGCGTTTATGGTGGAGCATACCTCTCATGTAAACCTGGATGCAAAATGGCTCCAAGTTCAAGGCAGAATAATAATTCTTTTGGAGTTGGTCGTCGGATTATATTCACTTAAAATCTATGTTCTAGTCTGTGAAATATCTATTAATATACCTCCAACTGTAGGGATATTTTAACACATTTAAAAGCCACCAATTCTCTCTTACATTTGAAAGACGCCAATTTGTAGCCAACATTACTGGCTAGAAAATGATAGCAAAATGCATCCGTTGCAGCTTTCCTGTGAACATAACAACGTGTCTTTAAGTGCGAATTTCCTATAAACGCCCCCTCTAAGTCTACGTTTCTATTTTTTGTAAAAGTGGGCAGATCGAGACTGTGACTATCTTGTTTGTTTGTTTGTTTATTTATTATTTGCACAGCAGCAATATAGATTATACATAATAAATTAATAATGAATAAAACAGGTGCAGGAGGAGGGGAAAAAGCTTATTTAGCTTATGCTAAGCCCTCCTCCTCTATACTAACCAAAAGTAAACATAATTGAATTGAAATAAGGCATACATACATAAGGAATTGTTATCAAAATAATTCAAACATGGGCAAAAACATACAATAACAATAATGAAACAGTAGTATACATAAATTGAGATGAAATGAAATTGATATGAAATAATACATGAAATCTTGTGGGCCCAATCTTTACTCTATGTAAACTTCTTGGGAATCAGCTGACGATAGCCAATGTTGCAATAAACTGTCATGACAATTCTAGGGTGGGACTGTTATTATGTTATTACAATATTAGTTCTAAAGAAATCGCCAGAAGACAATTCAATATTATTAAAGAATAAAGATTACCTGAAAGTGAAATAAAAACTACTGTGATCAAATTAGTCTGTTCATATTAAGACATGCACTCGAATAAAACCAAAATTGACTAAAGCAATTAGTAAATCTGTTTGATATAGTTATCAATGAATCAGGCATCTGTAGATATAAATTTCTTCCAGGATAAAATAGTTTTATACCTTCTACAGAACTAAATAAAGGCTTCAATGTCTATTTCTAATATATTCTTGATATTCTGATGCGCAAAGTGCTTTCAAGACTTAAACAGTTTTTAAACTATTTTTAAAAATGCAGCAACCCAGAAGACATGTTTGATCAATTTGGTCCTACCAACATAAAGGGAAAGCTAGACAAGTAACATTTGCAAATGCATAATGTTTACCTTCGGACATGTTCTGCCCTGTTAATTTTTACTCAAACATATTCACATACATGTACTACTAGTATATGGTGACAGGAGCAGAGCAGACCATGAAGTTTGCAACATTATGTAACCCAACACCAGTCACCATGGTGACAGACGTCAACAAATCATGTCATTGGCCAGGTCAGAGGTTAGTGTTTGGAGAAGAGGAAATTGAGTAAAAACAATATGTTGTCCTTCGGTCAACATAAATATTTCAGAAGCCCTGTATTCCAAAGTAAACATGTGTTTCAAATACTTAAACAGTGACTCTTTTGAAATAGAAACATTTGCAGCAACCAAGAAAAATAAAATGTTTTAACGACTGAGTCATTTTTCCGTTACAAAATAATACACCCCAAAGAGAAAAGAACGAAACCCACAATAATTCAAGGGTAATTGTATCCCATGCAAGTTTTGACATCCCATCAAAGCTACCATTTAATTAGTTCCCGTGTCTACCACTAATTAGCAGTGGCATATTTGTAAAATAGAGGCCACCGGAGAGCTGTCAGCCTTCAATGATAACTCCTGCTGAGTGCTCCCACGGTGACGCTACGTCTATTATTCCCTCTGGATAATAACGGCTATGCGTAATACGTTAGTGTGTAAATTATGGAAGCAATTAAAAACCGTTGTTACAAACACGATAACGAGCTGATGGTAAGCCGCTGGAAGCTGTGAAGGCGGCTTCTCATAAATCACACTGTCGTTAATATTAGGGTCGCGAAACGCATGTTAATAACACACACTGGGCCACAAGCCAACAAGTTCTGGTCAGCTCATTTCCAAAGTGCATTGTACGTTGCGTAGCGCTGGCTTCAGTTTGTGTATGGCCGGCTTCCACAGTTGGAAGGATTATATATTGTTAGGTTTATTGCATATACATGCCCGAGGGCTAATTGCAGATGAAAACAACATCAATAGTCATACAAGGTTATGAGTAGTAATCCATACTATGATGTATGTAAATAATAGTGTGATAAGAGGAGTCAGATGCATGGAAGAAGAAAAGTGTTACATCGATATCATACAATTTAATCCATAGTCTCAGTGACTACAGTTGGTGGAGGGTAAGGGGAGTTGGTGGAGGGTAAGGGGAGTTGGTGGAGGGTAAGGGGAGCTGCATCGTAAAATCTTCTTCAGTTCCAATACATTTACGAAAACCAAGAAGGCTATTCCAGGATCCCACTACATGTACAGCATTCGAAAAAGAGTAGGGGCCTGCCCGAGTGTGCGATGGTCTAAATACTTACCTGATTATTCAATATGGACTCCAGGAAGAGTAGTGTGTGAAATTCACACTAATAGGATCCTAAACAAGCAAATAAACAAACAATTACAAACAAACAAACAAACAAACAGAAAACTATCTGACATATTATCTGAAACTACACGGTTTATCTATTACAATATATAAACCGTATATAGCATACAGAATGACCAGTCCTATCACAATTTTGGAGGGCCAAACGCTTCCAAAACATAAACTTCTAGGCGAAGGTAAAAGTATGACCCGAATTGACCGATCATCAGCGTTGTATCTCTTTACCATCTCCTACATACGACTGAGCTGACACCCTGGAGATCAGAGAATCCCCCGTTAGGCGGAAAGTGCGATTCCTACAGCGGCTAAGAACCAAGGCGCCTCTCCAATTCTGCTCCATGAACCTGTGATGAGATTGCTCTTTTATCTCGAAGCCTGGCGAGACTCCACTCAATCAGAAATTCATGGAAGTTTGATTCCTGCTTGCAAAGTATTCTACTCGAGACATACATCAAAAGTACATTAAACTTCAACGGATATAATACAAGCAATCTAATGTTAAGCCCTTTACTGGGACAAATGTGATATAGAAACTTCTGAAGTAGCTTGACATTAAAGACAAAATTTCTTTGAGAATTACAAAAGGCCTTTAAGCATGTTGGTAGATGGTGTAATTAGGTACTATCCTCTAATGATCTAGATTTATTCTAGTGTAGTTGTAACGTTCTTTTTACGATGGCTATTTCAATTGTTAGATCGGTAACGCAAAAATCATCTCTGTATTTAATATAACTCCACCCTACCTTGTCTGAATTATGCTACTCACATAAAAGCTAGCTACTTCTGTTAACGTAACATTTGATTGAATACTGTAAAAGCTACTTCTGTTAACGTATTTGAATTAGCATCTTTACTGGTTTTATTGTATATTGTCCAGGGCTAGCATCCGGCTAGTTGAGCATTCCTGGTTGTGTCGTTTTATGAAGCCTAATAAATCAAATCAAATCATGCCAAATTAATTTAACAGGTATATACCGAATGCTCAGGGACAATACATTATTTCCTAAGACATCGTCAACGTACCCTGGATTCAATATCTACGTACTAGGGAGCTAGGAAAGAGGCTTTAAGCAAGCAGGGACAGCAAAGTACAGTATTAAGTTTCTCCAATCCAATGAAAGATATTTTACAAATATTTCAAATATTAAGATATTTTACAAATATCTGTAAATAGTTTACAAATATTTACAGATATTTTACAAAAATTATAATTATAAATCCCTCCGGTAATCACGCTCAAACGTTTTACAAGCGCGTTGCAGCTATACAGTATGAGGGCTCAAAACCCTTCCCTATTCCACTTCTATGGTACCCTGGAGACCACATTCTACAGGTCAACTTTGAGATGTTCCGGTCTGATATTGGCTTACCATCGTAGCAGCTGGCCGTTTTAACAACGGGGTAGCAGTAATTAGAAAATGAGGCTTAGATGGCAAACAAACTGGGCCCGGCCAGAACGCCCGAAAGCTACATGTTTTGAATGAACTAGAAATCCATTTTCTACACGTATTGCTTAAAAAAATATAAGCAGTATCAACGACTCAACTGAAATTATTAGAATGCAGTGATACTTCCACGACGACCAATGTTTTGATTTTGATTTGATTTAGCTGCATATACATGACAAAAGCAAAGTTTACAGCACATGAAGGAAAAGGAACAATGGCTTGTTTGATCCCCCTCCCCCATCATTATCTTAGTTTCTATGGTGTTGCCGGCATTTTGGTACAAATACGAAAGGAAACGCAGCCAGAAATACGACCACAAATAGGCGAATGCATTGGGATGTTAGGTAACTGAACTAAAGAAGCATTGCCGGTTATCATACCCTAAAGGTGGTAACTATTTGTTCCAGGGGGAAATTCGAGTTTTCTATAAATCCATTGTGGTAGACATGTGGGTACCATATTCACGAAACAAAACGATAGCCGTTAGTCTCAGGGGGATCCACTTGGCATTCTATAGCAGTAGTTGCCTCGCTGTGCTCTTTATCTGACGTTTGAGAGATACATGACTATCGTTAGCTCTCAGCCCAAACAATCCCCTTTGGCTATCTCTGAAATGCAGCAAGTGCATCCGGATGCCGGTCTCTTTGACAAACATAAATAGTCGTCTCTACCGTAGATGGCAATCTCCTGAAAAGTAAAGTCGCGAAGGAGTTATGTCTTCTTGACAAACTGTTATCTCGAGACAAAATGTCTGGGGAAACTACTTTGTTACGCACTAGTACCTACTCGGGCTCTTACAGTATTATACTCGTCCATCATAGGAAAATCATTGTTACATACACAAGCAAGTTTCCAGCACAAAAAATGGACCCATATTTTCGACTGTACAATTCCAGTCTTTGTCAATGAATGCGTTACACTTCGCTTGGTGAGCAGTAGATCATATCAGAAAGTGTATGGCGTCCCCCGTCTTTGTTGATGGCTAGTTGAAATGCCCTGAAGTAAATGGCCCCATTAATACCTTGCGTAAAAAAGTCTGGTTCCGTGTCCAAGATGAAACAACGGAGAAATATCTTTAACGCAATGTAATGTGGTGTGTAAACGTCTTTAGAAAAACACAATGAAAAACTATGTAAAGATAGCCATTCTGAAGATTAATTCAAACTGTAATTTCTAGCGCAAAAAATTGACTTTCCTGATATTTGAACTGTACAACTATGCTCTTTGTTAGGGAATGGGTAATCCACCGCATCTGTGACGTCACGTCATGCAGATGATATACACATGAGTTGGGGATCAGTGGATCGTATGTTGCAAAGAGTCAGTGGCGCCCCCTAACCAGATAGACTGCTTTAGAATAAGAACTGAACGCTTTAGAAACAGCGCTTTGCCCTACATGGTTAACCTACTGAATAACACATAACCTACGAATACATAGTGCAACAGAGTGTGCACTGAAACGACAATATACGAAAAGTGATTTATTGCTAATGTTGTTACTTTACTGTTACGTTACTGTTATCTTTTTACCGAACTGTTTACTGCCCAAAATGCATATTGACTACCAAACTAATTACAACTCCGAAACTGTGTAATGTCTAAAGTAGAGGAATATTTATTATTAATATAAATTTTAGCAATGTGCAATCACTACTGTTTTAACGATAATGCCTTTTAATGGCATATTTTAAGGATATTTTGTGTTAACCACAGAGCAATTCAGGCATCCAGTATGGTTGCCTGCGAGTCTGTTGTCAGAGTGTTTTATGTATATATGTTTGAGTTTTGAGTTTATAAAAAACATTCTACTACTACTAATTAGACATAAGTACCTTGAGAAAATTTGTCTTTGACAAATAGCAAAAACTGTGGAGATTCCTAAACGTAAGCAAAATAGAATCCCTGGTTGTGTACAAAAATTACAATATCTTATTTTCTACCGACCAAATAAAATTTTTTTCTTACCTTTATCTAAAAACATTTAATATTTGTACTTTTCCCACAGGTGCTGATGATCTTTGTCCTGAAGGCCAGTTTTCCTGTAGAGACTTCAACAATACCTGCTGGGACCTTTTATATTGGTGTGACGACTACAGGGACTGTGACAATGGATATGACGAGAATGAATTTCTGTGTAGTAAGATCATTTTCTATGCTCATTCTGTATCTGTATGACCTGCGTAACACATAAGCTTATTGATAATATGATTAATTGCCAAGCAGAGCATTCGGTGGCTGCAAAAATTTTGAACTAAATAGACAATCTAGCCTTCTGTTACTTTTTAAAATATGTTCTTCATGGTCACTTAGGCGAGTTTTCACAGCTTCATTACTTGTATCTTTGCCATGCCAAGACTGTTTCTATTACCATTTAGAAATATAACCGCAATAAATCAAAAGTCACCATTTCTTATTGGTTATAACACCGTAACATCATAGAAAGTGTAACGACTGCTGAATAACCATCATAATTGGTCCTTAAAAGAATAATTGATCACGGATATGGATGGGATATGACGTAAGAAGCGGATATACGTAATCCGACCGTGCGAGTAGGAGAGTAGAAGGTAGAACGATAGAAGGTACGTCATTTTCTCTAATCCCAACAAAAATGCAATTATGGCATGCGCTTTATACTAGAGAAATAATTCAAAACAATAGTTGACCAGTTTGTCGATAGAACTTGTTGGAAATATTACATGGAGGAAGGGGGAGGGGGTGGTCTTACGTCATATCCGTGATCTTTACTAGGCATGATGGGAAGTGTGAAATTGGTGAATATACTTTTCCCACAGGTGCTGATGATCTTTGTCCCGAAGGCCAGTTTTCCTGTAAAGACGTTGACAATACCTGCCTGGACCAACACTTGTGGTGTGACGAGACCAAGGACTGTGACAACGGATATGACGAGAATGAATTACACTGTAGTAAGATCATTTTCTATGCTCATTCTGTACCTGTATGACCGGCGTAACACATAAGCTAATTGATAATCTAATTAATCGCCAAGCAGAGCATTCGGTGGCTATGAAAACAGTACAAATTGGACTAAATTTGCATGGCGGTTTTAAATTTAAAAATTCATTTGGCAGACAGTATACAATACGCCACCCGGTTGTAAATTATGAACTGAATAGACAATTTAGCCTTTTGGAATACCCTGTTATTTTTTAAATTTGTTCTTCATGGTCTAATCCACACTTAGGCGAGTTTTTAACAGCTTATTACTTATATCTTTGCCATGTTATAAGATGGAAACCGTCCAGTGGCTGTGGCCTTTTAACACCTATTACCATTTAGACATATGACTGCAATAAATCTTATTGGTTATAACACCGTAACATCATAGAAAGTGTAACGACTGGTGAATAATCATCATAATTGGTCCTTAAAAAGAATAAAAAGAATAATTGACTACATGGACCATATATTTATGCAGAGCGAGTGGAATCTATGGCGCTTTTTTAGGCACTTTCTTAAATACGCGTTAGTTAACTTGTTATCGCAACTGACAAAGCCTTATCACACCATGTAATCATCAATGCCATTATCCCATAATTAGTGTTTCAGTGTATTTAGAGGTTGACATGCAATAAAGAGCATGCATTTCCTATCATGAAAAAAATGTTTATCGTTATGTGACTTTAGGATAACTTAACCCTACCCAGACCGGGGGGGGAGGGGGGGCTAAAAGTGCCCGCGCCAACTTTGATGTCACATAGCGTCCGAACGGCTAGCGCTAGAACGGCCAAACTTGGTGACTTTTCCAAGAATATTGTTGGCAACAATTCTCTATCATTGGAATAAGATAATAATTTTTTGTGTTGCCTTGGCAACATGCATTTTTTGCTAAATTTAGTAATTTTTGTTTCAACAATGGAATTTTATGGGTTTTATGTCAAGTTACTTATGGTTTCTAATATTAATAACATCCCATATAATTTTATGTAAATTTTATCATTAAATATGCATAATTTATGCCTATAATTAATGTAGTCCTGTTTACAAAATACATTAAAAGGCCGATAATTACTGACCAGTAACCATAACGTTTGAGATTCGCCAACCTTGGAGCCAGCACTTTACGCTAGTCACGTACAGATCCGCCAGTGCTTTAAGTCAATAAAGCTCACATTAACTTCTAAAAGGACAAAAGTAAACTGTACATAAAACATGGAAGATCCACACCCGCTATGAAATGTTCTTGCGGTACTATTGTCAATATGTTATTTGGACCCGCCCAGACACGAAAAATTGGATGTAATTACAAACAAGTAAAATCTGAGATTTTATACCTCCGGGCCTTTTATTGTATATCTTTATATGTTGTTTACAACAACTATTGTTGCGCGCCGCAGGACTAGGGTTTTAAACAAAATAATTTATCGAGATCGGACACCCCTCTGTGCGAGGGGTCACCTTCGTGGACGAGACTAACAATACCTAATACACGCCAAAGGTCAACGGTCGCGACCACTTTCACGTTCAAAGGGGTGTCCGCGGGCCACCAAAAGGCACCATTTTTACGCCCGGAAACACATATACAATAAAAACAAAAGAACGTGCATCATCTACAGCCCAATAGTAAAACATATACCGAGTCCCAAAAGAATCCGTCCACCCAAACGCGAGAAACAGCTGCGAACATGACATTCTAAATCTCTCACAAAACCCTTCCGCGGAAGGATGTCTCCTCACCCGGAGGTAATAACAACTTTTCAAGCAAAAATACACACGACTTAGAATTTGGCTTGCTTGTTTTCGGTTAGTCTCAGTCTTTGTACACTCATCTTGTGTACTTTACTTTGTATTGTTTTATTATTTACGTTCAGAATAAGGAATAAAGATAGAGGATTTGACTGAAATATTGTATTTGCCCCCTAGCAAATATTGGCCTTTCCAGTTTGAGTTGAGTTACATCCTTATGTTCGTAATCACTGACACACATCCGATTAATAATCATTTCCAAAAAATGTTTCGTGCAGGAATGAGATCTCAAAACGGTTGTGCATTTGGAGATGGTAATGCACAGTACACGAGCGTTAGACCAGTATCTGGCGTCGGGTGGCGTAGTGGTAGATCATTCGACTGTGAACCGGGAGACCCGGGTTCGATCCCGAGTCGTACCCAAGGACATGTCTGGACATGCGCCCGACGTTGTGTCCTTGGGAAAGGCACTTTACACGACTTTCCTCACTCCAGTCAGGTGTGAATGGGTACCTAACTTCGGTTGGGGAAAGCTGTATTGAGGTCATCTTGTGTCGCCGAATGGCAGCCGCACAGACCCTTGCGGCAGTTCTACAAAAATGTATCATCTATCAGTTCTACAAAAATGTATCATGTATCATGTCATTCATGTGTATTATGTGTATCATTATGTGTATAATCTGATTGTTAACCCTGCATCAATTCAGCACTATAAGGCTGCGATTGCACGGGTGATGTTTGGCCAATAAACCATTTATTATTATTATCTGTCATCAAATCCTCAGTGGGGAAATCCAATGAAATATAACGTCTTTACCGCTATCGAGTCTCCACATGGCAGGCTTTGGTGATATTTGAATTATGCTATGAATGTTGGTCGGCAAAGGGTTTCTATTTTAGAGATCATGGTCGAGATAATAACCAACACGGAACTATGACGATTACTTAAACAAGAGTTCCTCGACCTCACACCGTCACCACTTGACGGTAACCTTTATACAATTGACAAATTGTAAATCACTTTTTCATTGATGTTGCAAATAATATAGTAATATGCAAATAAAGAAAATAACACAAGTGAATATATCTCAGTTAATGCGCGCAAGGTTAGGATTATTTGTTTGTTTATTGTTTATTGTCCTTTCGCACATAAAAAAAGTAATGGTATAAAAAGAAATTATGTACAATCAAATACATGCAGGAGAGCCCAAGAAACCAGGAGGTTTATCTAGTGGGCTCTCCCAAATCCTGTTGATGATCTCATATTTACAACATTATTTACGTTAACAATTAACATGCATGTCTTAAGGGACAAACAAGAGAAAATTAACTCAAACAAGATAATATAAAGTTAACACGGCAAACTAAATATCTAAACAATAAAGTAAGACAATCAAAAACATATCGTATTCAACAAAAAATACATTTCCATTAGTCAAATCATAAGTTAATATGGTAAGAACAACATAAGAAACCAATATTAACGCAAGGAAAATATCGTAGCATAAGAAAACAAGGAAAACAAAAGCAAATCAGGAAGTGGTAGATGGCTTCTCTATAAGGTCAGTTTTTAAATGTCGTTTGAAAATTGAAAAGGATTGGCAATTCTGCTGTGAATGACTTATACTGTTCCAAATTAACGGGCCTCTAAACATTATCGTAAACTGTTTCATATTTGATTTTGTTAGGATTGGCCTTAAATCATTTTGCTTTCTGGTACTGTAACTGTGGATATCTGAGTTGTATTGAAATATGTCCTTGAATTGAACTGGTAATTGTGAACTTTTGTGTAAGACTTTGTGGACGAAAATTGCTGTTTGGAGTTTATTTATGTCGTACACTGTTAAAATTTTCAAGTTGTAAAATAGAGCCGCAGAGTTAGCAAAAAATGGGACATTAGATGCAATCCTAACGAAGCGCTTCTGCAGCTGATGCAGCGGTCGGATTGAAGTAGTGTATGTACTAGCCCAGACTATATTACAATATGTTAAGTAGGGATAAATCAAAGTATAGTACAGAGTG
This sequence comes from Branchiostoma belcheri, assembly GCF_001625305.1. NCBI lineage: Eukaryota > Metazoa > Chordata > Leptocardii > Amphioxiformes > Branchiostomatidae > Branchiostoma > Branchiostoma belcheri. The sequence continues at coordinate 466,202 of NW_017804575.1, forward strand.
ATAAATATTTTACGTGATAGGCAACTTGCAACTTTTCTTATTATACCAATGTTCTTATAGATTTGTTTACAAATACGGTCAATATGAAACTTCCAGGTGAGTTTCTCATCAATTAGGACTCCTAGAAACCGTGTGTTACATACCTGTTTGATTGGTTTATTGTCTATGTATATATTAGCTATTTCTTTGTCGTATTTTTTACTTCTACCTGTGAAAATAATGAAGTTCGTTTTATCTATGTTAAGAGACAACTTATTTAACTTAAACCAGTCGTTTAGTTTACATAGCTCTTCATTAACGGTTGTTATTAGTGTATGAAAATTATTGTGAGAATAGGAAAGATTAGTATCATCGGCAAATAATAGAGTGAAGAGTTTGACTGATACCAGGGCAAGATCATTGACATAAATCAGGAACAAAAGAGGACCGAGTATAGATCCTTGTGGGACTCCGCATGTTACTGATTTTAGAGATGAAGTGAAGTTATTACTCGAAACATACTGCATTCTATCGGACAAATAATCTTTTAACCATTGAAGGGCTGTACCTTTGAAGCCGTAAGAGTTTAGTTTGCTAAGTAATATTTTGTGATCCACAGTATCGAAAGCTTTCGATAAGTCGAGGAATATCCCGATACTGAATTCGTTTTTTTCCAAAGCTGACGTAATTTTATTTATTAGTTGTAATAGGGCCATATATGTTGAGTGGTTTTTACGGAATCCATATTGGTGTATGTATAAAATGTTGTTATTTTCAAGGTGCTTCAAGATTCTGTTATACACTATTTTCTAAAATTTTTGAGAGTGCTGGTAAGATAGAAATTGGTCGATAATTTGTAAACACACATGGATCACCGGCTTTATAAAGCGGGATTACCTTGGCTACTTTTAAGTCGGAGGGCACTTTTCCTGTCTCTAAAGAAACTTTAAAGACATGAGTAATGGGTTCTAGGATTTCTGCATTAATCTGTTTTAAAAGTGTTGCATTAATTTCATCCTTACCAGGGGCAGCATTTTGAAGATTGTTAATTATGTCATGAATTTCTGCTGTGCTAGGTGCGTCAAATAAGTTGATGGGAGGAATATCATTTTGTACGTAGGATGATGGAGATTGGTCAGTCTTGTCTATTTTACTTGCCAGGGAAGGGCCGATATTTACAAAAAATCGTTAAACTTGTTAACTATATCTACTTTATTTGTTATTTCATTTTCCCCATCTATAAACTTTGAAGGAAGAGTAGACACTGACCTTTTCCTGTTTAGAAGTTCATTTATAGTTTTCCAAGTATTACGTATGTTATTTGAAGCAGCTTTAAACCTATTCTGATAGTATTGCTTCTTAGATGTACGAATTAAAAAGTTGAATTTGTTTCTATATGTTTTATATGTTTGTAATGTTGAAGGGGTGGGGTTCTTGAGGTACTTTCTATAAAGCTGATTTTTCCTGTTAGAGGACTTGCGTAATCCCTTTGTGAACCAGGCTTTGTTAACGTTGTTATCCAAGTTTCTTCTTGTTGAGATTGTTTAAAGAGGAAAACATTGTTCGAAATGGGAATTAAAAATTTCGAGAAATTTACTGTAAGAAGTGTTTGTATCAGTATTACAATACACAGATTCCCAACTTTCCACTGATAAGAGAGCTTTAAATTTATCGATATTACATTGATTAAACTTACGGAAACGATGTACTTGTCCTTTTGATGGTCTATCTGTTTTCATGAAGGAGGTAATGCAGAATACAGGTAAGTGATCTGAAATATCTGTAACAAGGAGACCTGCTGAGTGAGGATTGATCATCGAGTTTGACATAATGTTGTCTATTAATGTAGCCGATCTATTTGTTATCCTAGATGGCTTGGTTATTGTAGGGTAAAATGTGCACGAATATAGGGTGTTTAGAAAGTCAGCACTTAAAGCGTGGCTTTCGTGTTTGAGAAGATCTATGTTAAAATCACAAAGCAAGTAGCAAAGTTTTCCTTCTTTGTTGATTGCATCTAGAGTTGAGGAAAGATAACTTATAAAGTTCTTAATGTCGGTGTTGGGTGGACGGTAGATTACTCAAACTTGTGACATATGTAATCGAGGAAGGGACGAGCATCGGCGCATATTGGTTATGTAATAGGATCTGATTTGCATAATCACTGCAAAATGTTATTATACCAGACTGACTAATGCTGCCAATAATTGCATACCTACCGAATTTGGAAATCAAAACGTACAGTGGACGTCATTACACGTAAAAATTAATAAGGACCACATTTGCAGTTAAATCTTTACTTAAATTTTAACCACAGCAGATTTTTTTTAAATTTTCTCATCAATTCTGCAAATTGGATTTTTGTGATTTTTTCGTTTCCCTAATTGCTATTTCAAGCATGACTTACAAGCATTTGACTTGCATACTTAAAACAAGAGTTCTGAGATCTCATACCTCCATGAAATATGTGCTTGCTTTGTCATACTTCATTTCAACATGTCCTCATTAATTACGCCATTAATAACCTCTACATTAACATAATATATGCATAGTGGTGCTAACCTTTAAGTAACTTACACATGTCACGAGGTATAAAATTCCCATCATTCACCAATAAGGAGTCACAAAATTTTCACATTAATTATGCAAATTATGTCATCATTTGCATAATTGGTATCTTTTGATGTTCCGCCTGCCACAGATTAAATAGATTACATGTATATCAGTACCATTATATAAAACACTGTAATTATAGAATTTCCTCATTAATTATGCAAATTTAGTCCTCATTTGCATAATTTGCATTTAATTATGTACAACTCTCTCTCAGGTACCTACACACCAAAAATGATGAAAATACGTTGTTCCAATCTGGAAATATCGGAAATATCAGCTGTGCATACACATACCTGACACTCATCTTCCGTTAGAACTGTTCCGTGTCGGCAGCTGTTATCACTTACAGTGCCAGGAGTTTCGTGTAACGGCGCATGATTAACGATCTGCAAAGTGGAACTTAATGAATGTCTGCTGGCGGACATCGATCGTGTGGAGAGGGTGATCTCGGCGGCACTATGTCTGTATGTCGCTTTCCGTTACGGCCTGTTGCAGTCTAAAGCGTATACCTTGTACCTTGGTCCCTTAATCCAGGCCAGGGTCGTGGGGGCACTGCATAGTGGAGTGTCTAACCATCTGCCTCCATCCCTCTCGGCTGTACGTTAGAGTTAGGCTTGCTGCCAAGTCTTTCCTGTCCATTCTTGGATTTCTTGTTCTTTTCTGATCTGGTATTAGGTACTTAGTAATTTGTACGTCCACCAGTTTATTAGTCATTCTATACATCATGTATACTATGGACATTTTTCGTCTGTCTTCCAGTGTCACCCATCGTAGGTTTCTTTTCATTTCCGTGACACTAGCACTACTTCATGATATTCTATTCACACTTCAGGTGACCACGGACCAGGAAGTATCATTGACTCTCGCGAAGAATTCGATCCCTTTTTTGAATTTGGCAAGGAGCTGCAATCCTACCCGGACTGGTGCGGTGAGTAAAGCTGCATTTACTGCCATAATTCGTGACTAATTGTCTATCTAAATACGTTGCGTTTAGGAACGCATTTATAGCAGCAGAAACTTTGCTATGCAATATTAACCAACCAGAATAACCCGGAAGAAGTTGACAGAAACGTCAGGTGAATAAAACACTTCGTTGTGTAAAAATAGTTTCTTTTTTTAGTAATATCACACTGCACGAAAAGTTGGACTTACCAATGATAGTAAATTCCAGTGCAGTAAAGTCAGGAAACACTTATTTTTTTTCAAAAAGTCTTTACAATCAAATCGTAATAAGTGATATCATCAGCCATGACTTTTATTTGCTACCACTGTAAAGTCCGGCCCTGTTCACAAAGTAAACATTACCCGAACTTACTGGCATTTACTGTCATTGGTTGTTTCAACTCTTCGTGCAGTGCCAGAAGAATATCTCAGACAACTATACATAGAGCCTTCTTACACCAGTAAGCATTTGCTATCACCGTCGAAATGCAGAAATACAATATTAACTCGTGTTCGATATATGATAATAATAATAATATGAATCTTTATTGCATGTTCTTGCCCAGATGGGCAAAATGCACAAGAGGATGTCCAGTATGTAAAACATGCTAGGAATCTATACATTACAATAATACTATAAACTACCTATCATCTACTATTAGTTGCCCTTTCTTCTCTCTTTTTGAAACATTTGGAAACATAATTACACAGTTTGTCTACTGTACATTCGTTCTTGTATGACTTCAAGTGTTTAAACACGTCATGCTTTGACATTTTCTTACATATCTTGTCTAATTGTAAAGTAGCGAATAGCTCTTGGCGTTCATCTTTATATAATGTACAGTCAAGTAGAAATTGTATCTCGTTTTCAACATATAAATGATTACAGAATTCGCACGTTCTAAAAAAGACAGTGTTTGAGGCTTTCCGAAGAACGTGCTGATGTCAAGAATACATGAAGTGTGCATACCACTGATATGGAATGACATCTCTACCTAAACCTGACATGGAATCACATATCTGCCTACCTCTGGGACCGGCATCTAAAATTGGTTGGAGATTGCAAAGGATAGATGTCTGTAAGGAAGCTGTGCGATCCTATCGGAGAAGTGTCTCTATTGATTATTCCGTTTCGAGCAAATATGCTTTCATTTTTTTTAGTCGGAAATAGCATATATAATCTCTGTTACATGGCAATTGAAGAGGGATTTTGTTGGGGATTAAAAACAAAAATGACGGTTCCGTTGCATATGGTATATTCTATCAAACTTGTGTTTTTCTAAATGGGATACTCTGGACTAGATCGTATTGCACAGCACTGGAATAGCAATGGTTTAACATACATTTGCTCTTAAATTTTGTCTTCGTGGTTGATGCATTTTACTCACGGAGGTTGCATTCCGATGCCTGTAAGAGTAATAAATTCCCCAGCTCCATTCATCCAAACTAAAAGTAGCATGTATGGCTTCTGATAGATAGGCACTTTGGGTTGGGTGATCCCGTTGCATATTGCATGGACTGTTAAATTGTTGTGAGAAAGCTTCGCGTCACCATTAATGATACCGTTTCGAGGAACGATACTAAAATAAGAATTATCAGCCATCTATAATACTGTTACAGACAACTCTGGTAATGTTACACGATGCATATTTTATGGAGGTGAACTACCGTGCAAAATGTGCCATTGCCTTGTTAGATTGTCAAAACCGTAAGGAATCTTGGGGGAAACAGAATCTCCATGGACCTCTCAGCTATAAATTGTGTGCAAAAAAGCAGGATGTATCTAATGTTGATATGGATTGAATTTCGTTGTACAGAAAGGACGTTGCCACATTTGTTTTCGGATGAATGTTTAAAGTTTTATGCTACGACAAATTTAATGACTATTGTTGGAGACTGTGGTGACTGGTTGCAATAGTGACAGAATCTTAATTAGGCCAAGGGGAAATATCTTTCGATGCCACAGTTCATTCCATACGCATTTACGTGGCCGAACAAAGAACCTGTAAATACTGTATACAGCGTCTGTCTTCTCTGAAAATAGCGCCTGTCTTTTCTGTACATAGCGTCTGTCTGCCAGTGAGCTATAACGTCATTGAGAGCACATTTTACGCAGTTAACATGTTTCCTATCTCCTGACAGAGTTGCCGGATGTCCCAGAAATGTGCACGTGTTCGGATTCATCAAATGTCAGCTGTGCAGGACAGAACCTGACGGCAGTTCCAGACGATATTTCGTACAACGCTACCAGACTGTAAGCTTACACTGTTGGCATATATTCTACATGTTACAGTACCAATCAATTACGTGATTTTATGCCATTTTAGAGGATTACTGTAATCAAGAAGGCATCGTTAGCCACTAAACCAATCTGAATGTAAATACCGTGAACTTGTAAGGCTATGTTGATTTGGTTATATATGGATGCCATCCTCTGGGAACCCTAAAACCGTATTGTTGCGAGCATGCGAATGAAAAAGGTAAAAAAAAGTTGCCTTTATTGTCAAATCTACGTATGGCGATTACTATCGTTTTTCGATATGTTTTTTTTTGTAATTTACGACATATATTTCCTCGTTTTGCAACTGATTTGTATGATTTACAGTCAAAACTTTTGTTTCTGAAAACGAACGAAAATTTACGAGCACGTGGATGTATATATTTGAAACAACATGGCCTCATATAAGATTATTCCGGAACCGTCCATTTCATAAGGGTGCCTCTGGAAAAGTCCATTCTTGAATAGGAGGAGCATTTATTTTGTTATTTGGGAAGGATCCATTTCACTCTGCCGCATTTCACTTTTTGGAGAAGTTACTTTGAAATGTTTTACCTTGTAATTAAAAGGGAGAAATTGAGACGATCCATTTTTATGGAGAAAGAGATTGGGTAAGAATTCTTCTTTTGTTAACAGACAGATGTAGGCTTCACTAGTTTCTTTGATGTATGTTGCAGATATTTGCAAGACAACAATATCAAACGTCTACCAGACTTCACTTTCATCAAGTTCACGATGCTGATCTATCTGTGAGTAAGGATTTTTTGTGGGCAACGCGTTTGATCGTATTGTGCTACAATCCATTGTTGTAGTCAAACAAAAAGTCTGTGATATGCGTTTAATGATTGTTGCCATTTGAAACGGCTGTTGCCATATAGCTGACTGGTAGATGCCATATCCGAGGGTATCATAACTTCCTTGAGGGGCAAACACATTTACAACGTATAATATGCAACAATTTTGATTGCAAATGTACGGCCATTATCGTGAAAAATAGAAAATATAGTGAAAAGTACAAGCCCGGATTCGAACCCTGGTTAAAAAAGCGTGATCCTAAAACCCTATAAAATAGTACACATCACGTGGACGCAGATCGCTAGAGGTCTAGCACACGGAAGGTTTGCCGCTCCGCAAGATGGTATCGACCGTTTCAAATGGCAACGACCGTTTCCCAGACGGAAATAATCTTTGGCGATTCTTCCGGTAGAGGTCCTATAAATTGAAGACTGGGTCAAATCTGATCGGACTCTCTGCCGAGTAAAGAGATTACGATCTGGTAAAATCGGTCGAGATCCCGATCCCGATAATCACATGATTGGTAGCTATTGATATCATTCAAATAGTAGTGCATAAAACCAGAGTATTTTTTTATTGCTGAACGTAAATCGCAGATCTCTAACCATAGATAGTCCGTGAATAGATTCATCAGCTTGGTAGGACACTGAGTAAAGAGTGTCGTTTTACACAACCAAGTCTTTTATACAGCCGACGTTTCGGTGACCGTCTGTCACCTTCCTCAGGACAAATCTGACTGGTTCACATTGCACTGCAGCACTGGTGGCGCTGCTATAGATCCATTCCCAAACGTACAATATTTACTTCTAGCTCTACACAATCATATGCTTGATTACAGGAAACTGTATTTACATTATTGCGGTCCCGCGCGTAATGCAATCCGAACCAGTCAGAATTACCCTGAGGAAGGTGACAGACGGTCACCGAAACGTCGGCTGTATAAAGACTCGGTTGTGTAAAAAGAGTCTCTTTATTCGGCAGAGAGCCCGATCAGATTTGACCTAGTCTTCAATTTATAGGACCTCTACCGGTAGAATCGCCAAAGATTATTTCCGTCTGGGAAACGGTCGTTGCCATTTGAAACGGTCGATACCATCTTGCAGAGCGGCAAACCTTCCGTGTGCTAGACCTCTAGCGATCTGCGTCCACGTGATGTGTACTATTTTATAGGGTTTTAGGATCACGCTTTTTGACCAGGGTTTGAATCCGGGCTTGTACTTTTCACTATATTTTCTATTTTTCACAATAATGGCCGTACATTTGCAATCAAAAGGTTGCATATTATACCTTGTAAATGTGTTTGCCCCTCAAGGAAGTTATGATACCCTCGGATATGGCATCTACCAGTCAGCTATATGGCAACAGCCGTTTCAAATGGCAACAATCATTAAACGCATATCACATACATTTTGTTCGACTACAACAATGGATAGTAGCGCAATACGAATATTACGAATATTTTTTATTGCTGAACGTAAATCGCAGATCTCTAACGACAGGGAGTCCGTGAATAGTTTCATCAGCTTGGTAGGACACTGAGTAAAGAGACTCGTTTTACACAAACAAGTCTTTTATTCAACCGACGTTTTGGTGACCGTCTGTCACCTTCCTCAGGGCAATTTTGTCTGGTTCACATTGCACTGCAGCACAGGTGTCACTGCTATAGATCCATTCCCAAACGTACAATATTTACATAATACACATATGCTTGATTACAGGGAACTGAGGAAGGTGACAGACAGTCACTGAAACGTCGCCAGTATAAAGATTTGGTTGTGTTAAAAGAGTCTTTTCTCTGTCTCTCTGTGTCTCTCTCTGTGTCTCTCTCTGTCTGTGTATAGTTTATAGTTTATATACACAGACACAGCATAAACGCACCTCAATGTGGCCTCGTGTGGTGTAGCGGTTAGAATGTTCGACTATGAATCGGTAGACCCGGGTTCATTCCGAGTCGTACCCAGGGTATGTGTGCACATGCGCCCCGACGTTGTGCATGCCCTTGGGAAAGGCATTTAACACGAATTTCCTCACTCCACCCAGGTGTGAATGGGTACCTGACTTCGGTTGGGGAAAGTCATATTGAGATCACCTGGCGCCGAATGGCTGCCGCATAGACCCTTGCGACAGTTCCACAAAAATTTGTGGAACAAATATGTGTATTATTTGATTGTTGTGATTTGTCTTGATTATTATGTAATACCCTGCATCAATTCAGCCGTATAAAGGCTGCGACTGCACGGGTACTGTTTGGACAATAAAAAAAAAAGTGTTGCTCCTTTCTTGTTTGTCTTGAATGTAGAAATCTCGGGAGGAACGGACTGGCGGTTCTAGAGCCTGACGCGTTCTCAGGCTTATTCAACCTGACAAAACTGTAAGTTTATAAGATTTATTTTACTCCATTTCAGGAAATTTTTTTTGGAAGTCAATTTCTGTTCAGCGTTCGGGTTGGGACTGTTGTGCTATTAGAATAGTTTGTCATAGAATAGTTTGCCATAATACACCAGTACTACTTGAAATAAATTAATGCCGGGCTTTTTTCTTACCTCTAATACATCTATGCACAGCTTTCTGCAGGACAACGAACTGACGACGATAGAACCAGGAACTTTTCAAGATCTCCATAGTCTCAAATGGCTGTGAGTAGTCCAGTGTTTAATGGCCCTTCCGTTTACACATTATTCAATATATGATCAATTTTTGAATGTTTCCCGCTCGTCTGATACCTTTTAGCTATGCTCTGCGTAATGCATTAATTTTGCAGCCATTTATTTTGAATCAAGTACTACAGTTTTGCAAGCTCATACCTCCACATTTTACAGATTTTGTAAATTCTTCCAAAATCTATGCATTAAGTTTATTGATTACACATATATATATAAAAATCCTGCCATTTACCAGTAATGAGTTCTTTTATTCGTGCTTAGTATGCAGATTAGATCTGTGCTTGGTAACTGTTTATGTTTCACCTGCATGCCATCAAGTACATGTATTAGATTCCTTTCATGGAAAACCATCGAATTGAGGTTGAAGTTTTATCGATATGGTTTATTTATTATGTCATCTGAGATGTATTATGTCATCTCGGTCTGCAGGTATCTAGAGAGAAATCGTCTGACGTCACTCAGCCGTGGTGCTCTTTCCGGAATGGGAGAGCTGTATATTCTGTAAGTACCCGTATCTATAGAACCGGTATAACTACACTGAGGCGTAACACACCAGCCCCTGAAGGTGTACAGCCGGTATCACAGCACTAAGGCGTAACACACCAGCTTCTATACCTGCAGAACCAGTATAACTACATACACTCAGGCGTAACATACCAGCTCCTGTACCTGTATAACCGGTATAACTACACTAAGATGTGACACATGAGCTTCTATATCTGTATTTTTGACCGGTACAACCATACTGAGGCGTAAAACACTAGTTTCTGTATTTGTAGAACCGATATAACAGTTACACACCAGCTCCTGAATTTGTACAACCGGTATAACCATCCTTTGGCGTAACACACCAGCTTCTGTACCTGTACAACCGGCATGACTGCACTGAGGCGTAACACACCAGCTTCTGTATCTGTAGACCCGGTATAACTGCACTGAGGCGTAACACACCAGCTTCTGTATCTGTAGACCCGGTATAACTGCACTGAGGCGTAACACACCAGCTTCTGTATCTGTAGACCCGGTATAACTGCACTGAGGCGTAACACACCAGCTTCTGTATCTGTACAACCTGTATAACCACCCTTTGACGTAACACACCAGCTTCTGTATCTGTACAACCGATATAACTGCACTAAGGCGTAACACGCCAGCTTAGCGGACTCTCTCGGCATGTTATTAGTCTTTTTGGCCGATTTACTCTTTCGGGCGAACTGTTTTGTAGAAGCTAAATTCTTGTGCCAATTGCAGCTCTGATAGTAGCAAGGTTCTTCTCTGTTTCAGGTCGCTTATTGAAAACCGTATCGTGGAATTGCAAGCCGGGCCTATATGTGAAGACCTTCCTTCTCTAGGTATTCTGTAAGTATTGGACTTATATTAAATTGTCTTAGTGAAAATCATTGTTTTTGACAAAAAATTTTAAACACGCAACAAATTGCTTGCTACTCCGAGGCGCTTTCGAGACGGTAAAGCCCACTTTCATCAAAGATAGCTCCTGAACGGCTTGCGCTAGAACCGTAAAATTTGGTGACTTTTCCTAAAATATACATTTTGTATTTAGGAACATTTTCATATTAATCATATAAGTTCCTGATTTTATTTTGTGTTGCCATGCAATGGGCATGACAGGCAGTCTGAATAGGGTTAACGTTCTCTTGTCCCGTTAGTTGATGTTGGCTATTAAAAAAATGCCACTTTTCTTTTCTGACTGGCTCATACCACAAATCTGCCAAAATATAATATACTTTGATATCTATAAAATGTACTGTCTTAATGCGAAACGTGATTTAAAGTAGCTATGAACAATAGTATTAGGATAAATTAATATTGTTATGCGCCAAAAATGCGCTCAAGCAACTGGATACAGTTTGAAAACGGTCAGACGTTTCAGGTAGCATCCACTACCTTTCGTCAGTGGCACTAGAGAGGTCTCAAAATCAGATTCATCTTACCTGAAACGTCTGACCGTTTCTAAAATCATATCCAGTTGCTTGTAACTGTTTTTGGCGTATCTTATTACCTGGATGTTTAACCTTCATCGACGTAAAATGGTTAAGACCCAGCAATAGTCTGACGATTTCTCTTTCCAAATCACAGCCTTCTCCAGGGAAACCGGATAGAGATTCTTCGACGAAACGCCTTTGTCGGGTGTGAGCATCTAGGAATGCTGTAAGCAATTACAAACCTTTTTCATCCTCAAATATTAATGTTGTAGGTTGCAACTCACTCAGGTTTACATTGGAGATACCAAGCGCTTCTAGCTCTGCTTGACTGTTTCTAACACTCAATTAGATATAGAAGTCCAAATACTACGTATTGTTAATGGGCCTAAATTCCCCTCCTAGCTCTGATTGGCGGGTGCTTTTCCGCCAATTAGATATAGGAGGTTACCTTTCAAATAGTTAGCATTTAATTTCACATTTTAATGTCTTGGGGTGGTGGGACTACGGCGCACAGATATGTCAACTTTGTATATTTAAATGTTAATTGTACTTTTTGGTGTGTGGCGCTGTTAATATAAGTTGTAAACTTGAGTGCAGCGTCACACTGTCCTTGTTATGTTTTTATGTTTTGATGAATGAAAAAAAGATGTTGTAGGTTATCATAGCCTGAAGGCCAGCCTTGCTAGCTTTGGTCTGCTTCCCAAGATCCGCATCCCCGCCGGGGTAGCGGGTCTTGCGGAACGGACCAAAGCTAACAAGGCTGGACTCCAGGATAAGGCTATCATATCTTCAGGTATGAAAGAGTAAGTAATGATATAACGTTGCATTGTATGTGTGTAAGAGGACTCCAAGAAGAAAAGTGATGTATTATCACTAATCGGAGATTCTTTAGATAAACAAAAAAAACACAATCATGCTTTTTTCATGCTTTTTATTTGCAAGAACGAAACACGTGACACAAAAGAAGAACAATTTTTAGGCCCAGTTTTGTTCAAATTGAGAGAATAGTTTTTAATGAATCTGGTATTGCATCTTAGCCTATGATATAAAGCCCCATTCAAAACAATTTTGCACCAATATGTTTATGTAACCATAGCATCAACCCAAGTGATAGATATATGAAGCCTTTTAATGTAGAATTTAGCAGTCATTTGTTTAATTACAGGGAAATTGATTACAACAGCATTTCCGTGCTGGAGAAAGGAGTTTTCGACCAAATGTTCAGCCTTAAGGATTTGTAAGTTCTCTGCTACTTAATGTCTATATTATCAAATGAGTTTTAAATACAATTAGTATAAACTTTAAGGTGAATGTACATTTAGTCCCACAGCTTATTTAAGGCCGTAGGAGCAGTGTGTAGCTTTTTGTCCACTGTGTCTAGAGTATGGGACTGGACGGCAGAGCCCAACCCTCTCTTTCCATTGCCTTTTCCTCCCCGGCCGAAGTCAGATACTCATATACATACGTGTGGAGTGAGAAAAGTCGTGCAAAGTACTTTTCCCGAGAAGGATGGCCGATTCGAACCGAGTACCACTGGTTTCCGGGCCAAATACTGGGCAACAAGAACCCACATAATGGTGAAATGTGTGTAATTACTAGGCCTGTGTAATCAGATATATGTGATCTGCTCAGTAAACTTATATTCGCAGATCATGCAGCACCCATTAAATTACATCTTTGTAAAAAAAAAACTTGTTTCTTGTATGATGAAGAAAAAATCGAAATCCTTAAAAGATATTCTTTTATCAAAAATCTCAAAATTAAAAAGAAGTAAAACATTAGTTTCTCTCTATTTTCGCATGATGCAATACGTGAATATAAAATGAATTTATTATGATAATTCAATATAATGATGCAATATTAATAAAAGATGGCTATACAACTGTAGGTCGCTTGCTGGGAACAAGATCAGTCATCTTCCAAGTGATTTTTTCAGAAGTCTCCAACATCTAAATAGCTTGTGAGTATCGATCCTTATCCCTCTAGTGCCTTTTTTGATATGGCAAGAAAAACATTTAACATATTTATGTTTACCGAAGGAAAACATATTGTTTTACTCAGTTTCTTCCTCTTCTGTTCCAAACACTAACCTCTGACCTGGCCAATGACATGATTTGTTGACGTCTGTCACCATGGTGACTGGTGTTGGGTTACATAATGTTGTAATTTCATGGTCTGCTCTGCTCCTGTCCCCATATACTAGTAGTACGTGTATGCGAATGTTTTTGAGTAAGAAATTAACAGGGCAGAACATGTCCGAAGGTAAAAATTATGCAGTTACTTGTCTAGTTAAAGTTAAAACTGTTGTTCCAACACAAGGAATTGTCCTGACCCAGAGCTTTCTACTAGTTACTCTGGTCTTCCTCAGTAGACTGACCCAGTGAGGCTTGTCACGTGGCTTCTCTGAAGTGTGACGTCAATACTGTACTGGGTCAATGGTCAATGGTATAAAATTTAACATAATATGATAATGAACATATGCATGATGCATCAAAAACGAATCAATAACTTTTTAATCTTCACCTTCTAGAAACCTTTCCTTCAACCCTTTCTCGGAATTCAAAGAAGGACTGTTTGATGGACTCGGTAACTTGACATCACTGTAAGTACAATATTTCCACATTACACGCTGTTTTTTTAAGGATTTTTTAATAGACTCTAAAGATAGCACATTTTTAGTTAGCTTGGATTTCAGCCTTTTTAGCTTTGGCCCACTCCCCAAGATCCGCTACCCCCACAGTCGATCTGCCAAAGCTAACGAGGCTGGACTCCAGGCTCACTTTCAACAAGGTTACTTAAATATTTCTTGAAGCACAAATTGTGATACCGTTATTTTGAAATCCTTGCATATAATATACGTCGATGTTATTTATGTATTTTATGTAATTGTGTCTGGAAGACTATGCTAGCGGTCACTTAGGTATACAGCTGAAGGAGAGGTTGAACTCCAATAAATATGTATTGTCATAGACATTAAAGGAAACGTCTATAGTACCACCTACCAGGGGAGAGTGGTACTGCAGTCTGGTCTGTTGCATAGACGATTGCAGTTAAGGCGAAAGAAATACGCAATACGCAGAAATATATAGATAGAATGGTTTATTTCAAATTGAAAACTCCAGACATACACAATTTCAATTACCATCACATTGACAACAGACTCGCAGGCAGCCATACTGGCTGCCTGAATTGCTCCGAGGTCACAAAATGTCATTAAAATATGGGTATTATTGTTAAAAATTATTACATATTATTAAATATTGTTAAAATTTATAAATCGTAAAATATTCCTCTGCTTTAGAAAATGGATTTATAGTCAATATACATGTTAAACGTTACGCAGTAAAAAAAGGCTGTCGTAAAACATTTGCAACAGATTACTCTTACATTGCCGTTTTAGAGTTATTAAGTAACTTAACCATGTATGGTAGTGCGCTGTTTCTAAAGCGTTCGGTTCTTGTTCTAAAACAGTCAATCTGGTTACTGGACCGTGTTGTACGTCCACTGATGTCCCCACGGCGGGGAGGGAACCAATGCCGGTAGTCGGGAGATTGTAAGAGTTCTTTGGCAAAAGTCAAGCAGAGGTGGTCTCGCCGTCGTTCCAAAGTCTCGAGGCCAAGTAGGAGACAGGCGTCAGCATAGTTTGTGTAGTTTTTGCCAAGGATAGTTCTGACGGCACGGCGTTGGATTCTCTCCAGCTGGTTACGTTGTGCTTGTGTAAGGCCTGGATGCCACGCTGGTACTGCGTACTCACACACTGGTCGGACGTAGCTTGTGTAGATTGTGAGTAAGTCCTCTATAGATAATCGGAAAGTCTTCAGTTTTCTAAGTAGGAACAGCCTCGTGCCGCCTTTCTTCACCATGTGTTCCACATGAACGTCCCATCTGAGGTCTGCTTGCAGGTGCAAGCCCAGTAACTTCGCCACTATCACTTCCTGTAGGGGGTGGTCATCTATTTTGAGTGGTGGTAGTGGTGGTACAGTTCTCGAAAAGTGTAGGTACATAACCTTGCACTTTTTCGGGTGAAGCTGCATTCTGTGGACCGTTGACCAGTTATTCAACTCGTCGAGATCGTGTTGGATCGTAGAGTTCCCGCTTATCTGACGACTCTCGATCAAGTTCAAATATATATATATATATAAATATATACTAGTCTTGACTTTCGTTATACACGCCAATTATTGAATTCATTTTCAATACCAAGGAGTCTATTTTCCTAAAAAGTTTATTTGCTCAGTGCAAATTAAATTAGCCTCACAGAATTCGGTCTGATGACAACGTTTGGTTCCAAAGTAAAAAGAATACAAATGAAAAGCACGCGTTATGAAGTATGCTTCCGTAGGAATTTACTCTTTATTGTGTCTTCATTCTGTTTCAGGGACCTTAAAGGAATAACGATCAAGAACATCAACCGTCGGATGTTTAAAGATCTTACATCGCTGGATCACATGTAATTAAATGTTACTTAACTTTCTCTCTATAGTATCCATTGTTTAGCCTGATATGAAGGCTATTGTTACAGTCTTAGAATGCTAGAGTTACCACAAGCAAATAAAATCTTGTTCACGTAATATTTTTGTCTAGTTTTTAATTTTGGTATAACTGAATTTAAAAAAAAAGAAAAATTGGACCCTTTGCGACAACTGGTATGTTACAACTTACATTTTTCAATCTCATATAAAACGTTTCTGCTAGCTATGATACTACTGCAGCATGTAATGTAGTAAAGTAAAGGGTCCTTTTGCACTGAACATTATGCAGCGCATGCTCGAAATTTTACATAATAATCTTGCAGTGACATAGGCTTGTGCTTTCTGACAATATCTTTTCTTTTGGACACCCAAAATAAACACTATTTTTGAGATATTGATTTTAAGTCGGACGACTTTTTCTGAAACGTTATGCTCAGAACAGGTTGACTTTGACGTACATCAAGTGCATGGTGATGTGCCTGATTAGAAGGAAACCGTTATCATTTGTTGTACATTTTTAGGAAACGTAAAATTATACATGTGGCATTAATAACACGTGTATGTGCATGGGCTTTGCCATTTTCACACTTCTCATTATTAAATTAAAAATCTCTATGTTATAACAACCACCTCCAAAAAAAACTGGCATAACTTTAAAACGCATCAAACGAAAGATTATTAAAATTAAAACTAGTTAGTTTTAGAAGCGTATGGGACTCTCACAATAACTCTTGATTCAAAGGTTTATTGCAAATACATGCCCGAGGGCTAATTGCAGTTACAAACAACATGTAAGAAAATACAATGATATGTGGGACTACGTTTAACATTACATTATATTCTACAACATACATGGTACTAGTTTTTTTGGGTTTGACTTCTTCTTTTTAGGCAATGGAAGGCGAATTTACCCACTTATTCTATAATATGTGGGTTCTTTGATTTTAGTACTAAATTTGTTTAACTGACGTTGTTTTTTATTTAGTTACTTCAGCAAATTCCGCTACTGCTTTTTGGCACCACATGTGCGGAACTGTGAGCCGAAAACTGACGGTTTGTCGTCGTTTGAAGACCTCCTGGCTAATGTGGTACTGCGCATGAGTGTCTGGGTCATTGCCATAGTGACATGCCTGGGAAATACAGCCGTCATGATTGGTCGAACGGTAATGAAGCAGGAGAATAAGGTCCATTCACTCTTCATCAAGAACCTCTGTGGTGAGTAGATGTCCATCAGTCATGTTGTGTCATCATCAAACTATGTTAATTTGATTATAAGGATGAAATCGTCGGGAACGGCAAAACTGATACGAAGGTGTGAATAAAACAAGTTTTTAAAAAGGGAGCCGCCATTATGAAATCCTTGCGGTCATGAAGGTTGAACAAAAGATACATGTACCATGCACATGTATATTATTTTATTCATATGGATTTTTGAGCATTAGATCGGAAGCACTTGTGCTTATGTGAATCCGCTGCTCATAAAACATCTTGTACGCGAGTATCCGACCAAGTCCTTTCTTTACGCCGTGTATAACTACTTATTTATATCATTTTGAAGTTAAAGTTCGAGTAGACTGGCTTTAATTGGTATCATTACTGTTATTGTTTTTGTCTCTGTTGATGCAGCGTCTGATTTCATCATGGGTGTCTACCTGCTTGTCATCGCTACTAAGGACATGATGTTCCGCGGCGAGTACCACAGACACACCCACGCCTGGACCAACAGCCTGGGCTGTCAGATCACCGGCTTCCTGGCCATGCTGTCCGCAGAAGTCTCCGTCCTGCTGCTCACCTACATGTCTGTGGAGAGATTCCTCTGCGTCGTGTTCCCGTACCGCGACAACCGGCCTAACATCCGCCAGGCCGCCGTCGCCATCTGCCTCATCTGGTTCTTCGGACTGCTGCTGTCCGCGGTGCCCCTCTTCGTCCCGTATTACTTCGATCACTTCTACGGCAGCAACGGCGTGTGTTTCCCGCTGCACCTGCACGAGCCGCACATGACCGGCTGGGAGTACAGCGCCTTCGTCTTCCTCGGAGTCAACTTCATCTCCGTGCTGGTGATCGCGGCTGCCTACGTGGGTATGTTTATATCCATCCAGCGCACGCGGCAGCAGATCGCCACGCACCTCACCCTCTTCACCGACATGTCCTTCGCCAAGCGGTTCTTCTTCATCGTACTGACGGACTCGCTAGTCTGGCTGCCCATCACCGTCATCAAGTTCATAGCTCTGGCCGGAATCCCAATATCAGGTAACATAGGGAACCCAAATATCAGGTAATATAGGGAATCCCAATATCAGCTGAGTAGCTGAAAATTGAGCAAATGTATGCAGTATAGTTTAAAAAATGTACTAATGTCGAAGAATTTTAAAAATCAATTCCAAAGGAAAAGAAGAAAATGCGAACAAACGAAAATGAAGAGTCTATTATTTTCCATACCATATTGTGAGTATATAGTTATTTGTTCAACCTTCGTGACCACGTAGGTTTCATAAGGAATGCAACTTTTTTTTGCGAAACATTATCTATTCGCCTGCTCACATAAGTTTGGGGATTTCAAGAGGATGTCATTCATAAATCAAATCAACATGGCCTTATCCCACCCGCCTGTTGTTGCAGGGTCCATGTACGCGTGGATTGTGATCTTCGTGCTGCCCATCAACAGCGCCATCAACCCGATCCTGTACTCCCTCACCACCAGGACCTTCACCACCCTGCTGGAGAACATCGTGAAGGGAAGCCCGCTGAGTCTGCGGTCACGACCTGATTACGAGAAGGCCCCCGATGGTAAGACTTGTCTTAGGCCTTCCACTTTGTATAGTATATAATTACGTCTTTTTTTTACTGAAAATTGCCACAATTTACTGCAATTAGAATGAGTTCGTACGGCGTAACGGTATCTAGAGTGTTCGTATCAAAACCAAGAGGGCCCGAGATCTTGTTCCTTTGGGAAAGGCACTTTACACGACTTTCTACACTTCACTCAGGTGAAACGAGTAGTGTGTTGTCCCCTATGTTGCTGGCGGCTTAAAATAAGTTGAAAAAAATGAGTGTGGATTTTACCACATCTTTTGATCAAATGATGGAATATAAACAAAATGACTACAAGTAAACCATTCTCCAAGTCAAGAAAATTGACTCACTGGAAATTTTGAGCGAATCACTCGGTCTTCATCAGCTATCTGGCAATATAACCGCAATATATGACATACTTACTTTGATTGCAGCTGGGACAACTACTGGAAACACCTATTCAACAGCCCTGTCCTCCTCCTATCCACTCCGACCGCTCAGAAACTACCGAGGCATGCACGGTAAGTACCTCAAGAACTACCATTTTCTACTGGAGCCATTGCATATTCAGACTTTGAAGTACAGTGACAGATTTTTGTACATTTAACCCTATCTAGACTGGGGAGTGGGGTAAAAGTGCCCGCGCCAACTTTGATGTCATATAGCGTCCAAACGGCTAGTGCTAGGGCAACCAAACTTGGTGACTTTTCCTGAAATATTGTTGTTAACAATTTCATAGCAGTGGGATAAATTAATAATTTTTCGTGTTGCCATGGCAACGTGTTTCTGACAGCTGTGTAGGGTTTCTGTGTAGCTTCAGAACCGTGAATGGTCATAACTTTAATACAAATAAATCAAATCGAAAAAGCGAAAGTCTCACATTATGATGCACCAGTTTGCTGCATTAAGTCCCTGTCACACATGCAGAACTTCGCCCCAAACACCTGAGCAGTCTCTACAGGTTTAGGCTATGAAACGGATTGAATTTGAGTTAAGATTGATTCGAATTTTTACGTTACATTTGGGTCAATTTTCACTGCAACCACTCCAACCTACCCCAACCTACTCCCAAATACCAGCCAATTATGTCTGAACGCATTCCCAACATTTTCTAACATTCGGCTAGCGCAGCTGAACAGTAGCCGACCTGCCCAAACACCAGCTGACTCAGCCGACCTTGCCGCGGACCTACTCCTAACCATGGTTGGGGAAAGTTAAGCTGGTGTTCGGTAGACCATATTTGGCTAGGTATGACAGAAGCCTTACAGGATACCACTCAGGATGTATTACCGTATTATCTATTACAGTAAGCCGCTCAACTGAGTTCGAGGTGTCAGTAACGACATCCAGCTGCCAACAGAACAGCACCAACGGGATCGGGCGCGACCCGTCCATCCCCTCCGTACTGGGCATGCGGCTGCTCAAGCCCAACCTGGACGACGTGCCGGAGCTGCCGTCCACCGTCAGCCAGGCAGAGTCCAACCCAGACGGGAAAGACGACGACAGCGAGTCGTCAAACGACGAAAACGTCACAGTGGTCCAAGAGAACGAGAAAACCAAGATGCAAGACGGTGTGGAGATCCAACATGACGTTGACATTGCCTGTGAGCAAATACGGTACGACGCTGCTGAAGAAGGCAACTCTGCCGGTTCGGGAACCTCTGCTCCAGAGGACGAAGCTTACGGGAACGACGACGGAGCCACTCCCCAAGATAACAACACCGGAAACACACTTGATATCATTGTTACAGAAGCTGAGGTCAGTGCAGAAACGTCTGGCTACGACACGGAAACAAATAATGCGATAGCCTGAGAGAGTAGATTTCACAAAGTATCAATAATGTCATTTGTATATTGGTGTCATGTTTGGTGTAGTGGTGCCTTTGTGCTGATAGCGTGTACAAGACGAGTAAAAAATAACGGTGTCAATAATCTGTGGGTAGCAAAATGCAACCATGTACAACAAAGTACAGCTCGTCATTGTAGGCTGTGGCATTCAAATATACTGGTGTATGTAGATTACTCTTGGTGAATACGAAGATGTTGTCCACGAGTGCTGAAATGTATTGATCAAATCAAACTGTGTATGTGCGTGGTCGTTTGTTTACCGGCATGTAATGTAAAATAAGAAAAAATATATGTTGTGATCAATAGGCAACGAGAGATCCAGGATCTCGTACCTCCAACAACAATTATTTTCTTACCAACTATGCAAATGACGCCCTGATTTGCATATTTTGCTCCTTACCAATTTCTTCACTACCTAATCTAAAAGTAACACCTGTCGCTACCATACCAGAAACCAAGAAAACCTACTTTTACTTTTTAATGATGAAAATTATATCATGTTCAGCATAACTTAGATCTAGAAATGTTTATCTTAGACAATTTCTTTCATTTGGCATAGAAATGTTAGTACAATTTACCATGCCGATTCGCCCATACTACTAGTATCTGGAGTTAGAATCTGCCTAACTCCAAACTCCAGATTCTAGTTCGGCAGATTTTAACTTCCATACAAAAACTCACCTGCACTTCAAGAAATTCCTGATCGGAGGGACTTTTGACACTTCTCTGTCCCTCACAAGAACTATCTATCACACTGATTTGGTGGCCGTGCCATCTTCAGAGCAAAAAAAAGGGAACCGGGAAGCTTTACTGTTATACCAAAAGAAGTCGCTAGTGAGCCATACTCGAACTTAACCTTATTTTTGCCGACACTTACCTACGTACCAAGACAATCAACCCACGCACTCAGTTATTGCGTCCACGTAGACGGAACGAAACTCACGTGGGTCTTGAAACGTTGAAAGTAATCAGGATGCACAAAATTTTATCACTTCTTTTGGAGATGGAAAAGCTATTTGCTATCCAAAGCCCATACAGAATATGTTGTACCATCGGAATATTTTTCACGAGTTTTTTTTTAGAATTGCTTATAGATTATTGCACGCTAAATTTTTGTCTATGCATTTTGACCACGGCTACCATAAGGCGAAAGGCATGCATTGAGAAGGGAAATAAGATACAGACAAAAATGAGACATATACACAAGCATACACACAGACAAAGGCAATGGAACAATAAAGATATTCTCTGTCTTATTGTTTTCTGAGTATGGTATTATGTGTATTGACAAATATAAATATAAATAATATATATTTCAACCGAATGTGAATGTTACATTGTTCAAAACCAATATAATCAGAGAAAAAGAATAGAAAATAATACCTTTTTTCGTAGTCGTTCGCCAGTGTTGTGTTATTCTCTCAGTCACAGTAGTTGAAAAGTTGTCAACATTGTTGGCGTATTTGTTATTGTACCGATTCGTGCCAAAACATGTCGTTGAAATATTGTCCGTACGCGTACGGTGACGTGCTGATTCATATTCAGAGGATGGACTATTATATAATATATTTGTGTGTCTCTTATATACTTCCTAGATGGATAAATATGGATACAAAGGTCTTGCTGTTTTGTTGTGGTTCATTCAGTGTAACATGTCAGACAGTAGGCATCAAAGAGTTGAATTGTGAAAAACTATTATAATAATAATTGTCACACGTTGATGCGTGTAGCTTGTCTGACCTTGTGACTAAAGTTGTGGCTTATTTGGTCGAGTTTGTTTTTTGCAAAAGGGGTGGTGGAAGGTAAAAGAACCAGTGATACAAGATTATCTCTAGATATGAGTCTCGAATGAGTGAATATGTATCCGGTATGATAATGACATGGTTCTATGACATTGCCTTCTTGCAGAATGAATCTACGGATGCTACAATTGTATGGATTCTTTGGATTAGGTGCACTGGCAATTTTATCTAATCTTTTACGAATCAGAAACCAACCATCCAAAAATGCAATAAAGCAGTAACAATGAATTCTTTCCGAATCATTTGTCGTATAATACAACACCTAAGTACACGAAACCGGCGGAAACCTTTGTATGTATATGTTTTATGATGTCACTATATGTATTTTATTAGCAACAAATTTTCGTATATATTGCTGGAAAGTCAGGAATAATGACTACTGAAATGTATCTAAGGGAATGACTATAACGAAAGAGACACGTGGACATTAAGATGATCAGATGACAGTTTGTATTATATATGCCGTAATAAATGGAGATCTGTATCAGGAATATGGCTGTTTTCAGGTTAAATGTGCTCCTTAACCGTAGGTTTTGTAATACTTTTACTGCACCAGAACTTTTCTACAAGACTTAGTGGTAAACATATGTTTACCGACGTAATGCACTCACAAACATAAAACAATCATACTTACATGTAAGATAATTTACATGTATGTTGCCGACACGTAGATTATAGTACAGTCAAACTTGCCCAAGTGACCACCTCTATACAATATTATGTATAAGTCGTTCACCTGGCCATAACCTTTTCTAGGTCCCGATTATTCCACATAGACGAAAGCATCAAGAAACCTGCCTAAACCGGGACTACTTGGGACCGCATATGGCCAAATCTCTTCCAATGATGACGCATTATTTTCAAAGGTGCGGAGGAAAACTTTTTTATGGTAACTAGCACCAAATTCTGATGGAATTGGCCAGTTTCCTATTGACTTCGACAGCATGTCAGTCTTTGCGCAATGTAAAATGGCACCGACTGGGTCAGTTTATGGTCAAAGGGGCAGTCTACTGTAAATCTGGTGAAAATTTAGCTGCGGTCTCTTGTTCTCTGTCTTAATTGTCTTTGCTTTTTTTATATTCCAACATTTCATAACTAGACATGGTGACCGCACACTCAAGTTATATCAACTTATTTATGCCACCACCAACGCAGAGGACGAATACACGACAAGACAATACTCCTCAGACCTCTTGGTTCCGAGTCGAGCACTTTCCCGCTGAGCCACAGTACCCCACATCTTTGCTTGGATTGTCTTGTATTCGCCTTGCTTTTAGCAAAAAATACAATTTTTTTCCGTCCCATTGGCGGTCATCTTAGACAGGTTTGACTGCAGTTGCACCCAATAACACATGTTGCAGACGGTATAGTTGTAACATGCATACGTATAAGTATCACAACACAACAAATATCGAAATGACAAGGTATTGTATCAAACACTTTACCACAAGATTTTACAGACAGAAAAGAGAAGCAATTTGTCTAGAATATTTCAAATATACAATTTCTTTAAGAATTTAAATGACGATAGTCACAACTCTCACATGATAAATATAAACTGCATTTTGCCACACAATACCTATATTAACATTATGCGAACACAGCAACAAACAATGTATTTTATACAGGATACTAAATATTACTGATATTTAGACATTACAATTTCAGGGCGGCAAAACAAAAAGAAATTGAGATAAAGAAATCTGTCTGATATTAATATTTACTGCCATTTAGCACATTTTCAACTTTTCATACTTGAATCGTTTGAAATAACCCATTAACAAGCTTAGTGAGGCGTCTCTTAATTTTTGGTACCGTCCAATATAGCTAGAATCATCTTACTATGCAAAACAAGCAACCGAATTGCTTCAGTGACATCGCATTCTTGCTTCACAGACATTAGTATGCTATGGGCTAGGATTGATTAATTTTACTACATTACCAGAAAATTGTCTTTTTATGATAACCTTCACAGAAGGAAAAAAATGTTTGTGCTCAGCTCAGTTTCTTCGTCTTCCTCCATCTGTTCCAAAAAAAATAAAGTCATTGACCTGGACCAGACGTCTGTTACCATGGTAACTTGTGCTGTGGTGTTGGGTTACATTGTGTAGCAGAACAGTATTGGAGAGCCTGCTCAACATACACGTAGATGTATTTGAATTTGAGTAAAAACAAAGCAGTACTTTGTTGGACTAAACCAGGTGATTGTAAGCACCATGCATTGGCTTTGCTAATGTTACTTTTCTAGTTTGAATTTTGAATCCAGGTTTGCCGCCCTGGAATTGCGTTGTATGCTTTTAACTTCCAAAAAGGAAGCGCAGTGCTACTCAGATTGCTCAATATCAGATCAGGTAAAATAAAGTATTCGGTTTTCCTTCGGTTTTCCTGACTTCTTAGACAGCTGTGACTTTTCCCTTTCCATTGAAGACAGTCATTTGAGGGTGTGACTCCATGTTGATGTCTGAGCAGGCCGGTTTTGTAGGAGAAGACGCCATGCCCACGTGCTCCTCCATACAAAGGACAGCCGGTAGTTTGCTCAAGTTTGGCGGACATGTCGGTGAGTCGGGTGGGTTACAGATTTCTGCTTGGACGGTGCTGACAACAAAGGTATTGCTATTTGTTTTGGGCTTCTCGTTGGCTTCGTTGATACTTGTGTCTCCTTCGGATGTGTCAAGGGTGTCCGCAGGTGATGTCACCGCAGTCTGGTCGTCTTTCTGACTCGTCTCGTCCCCACTGCTTTCTTCCTCTTCTCTGTTGGACGGGTCGCTACAGGAAGGATGCTCCGGCACGTCGGCCAAACTACGCCCGTGGAATCTGATGCTGAGCGCGTTAGCCGCCATGGGTTCGTTTCCCATAGTGTTAAACTGGATTTGAACACTGGGGTTGCAGCTGGAAGATACTGACATTTCACTTTCAAACGAGCGTTTTGCTGTAATAAGCAACAAAATACCGGTTAGGAGCTTTGACGCAATATGAAAGAAAGGCTATGAAATAGGATATTGCACGGAGGAACGCATAAAAATATCTACCTTTCCATCATTTCAGATAACAAATAAAAACGTTAAAACGTTTAAACTTTAAATTGACAAATCTTCGTTTTATTGTAATATTATTACTCGCGATTCATACATTTTTGTTTGGTGCTGAAAAAAGCCCAAATGAGGCGCACTCAGTTTTTTAGTGCCACCACAAAATATATGAATGTAAACAAACATGCTAGCTGTGTTTTTTTTAAACTTGTCCCCGCCAGGGTTAATCTGGTGCATCTGTACTAATTTAACATGTAAGGTGCCATGTTTTGGCACCTCCAGGTACTGAATTGCATTTTTTTGCGATGGGGTAGGGTGGATTCAAGTTACATAGTAAAGAAATGATCAGAAAATTAACTTTTTATATTGTACCGATGTTACATATTGCAGCTTTAAATCCGAACCAGACATTAAGAACTCACCTCTATAAGCTCGGAGAGGTCGAAGTGGGTAGCCAATCTGTGAAGACGACGTCGGGCCGGTTACACACGTGCTGTTACCGCCAGTTGTAGTCACACCTAGCAGCAAGAAAAAAAGCAATATGTAAAATCATTATAGCCGAAGTGTATTTCCGTCTCGTAGATAAGTGCTTGCAGGATAGTTGGACAACCAATTGCTTTCTTGATATTTGGACAACCAAGTGCTTGCTCTTTGTTTCAATGTCTATCAGACACCGTCCTCAGAGTTTTTTTTACAGCAACGCTTCTCGCTGCTACATGTAGCCATATGTAGATGGAGCTTTTGCGACGAAAACGACAATCCAAAGCCCGGTGATAGACCGACTGACGAGGGGTATACAAGTTTAGCAACGATTGTGTCCTGATGCAAAAGCGCCACCTACAATGGCTACATATAGAGGCTAGAGGTTGTAATGAGGGCCCGCATACCCTTTTCCGTAGAGCGTAATCGGCCGTTTTCATTCTACGTAGAACGTAGACGGATCGCTCTAATTCAACGTAGAGCGTAATTGGCGCATTTTACTTAGAGCGTATTCACCCTTTTAATTCTACTTAATGCGTTGTAGCCACTTGGAATCTATCGTTAAGCGTAATCGAGAGCTCTCGAAATTTAGCGTAGAGCGTTGTCGGACCCCCCCCCCCCATGCAGGCCCACTGTAATCAACGAAGTCAGATGCGTCAAAAAAGGTGCCTGACTTTAAAACGTAACAGCTTTGTTTGTGTGTAAGAAAATATCCTGGGAACTCACCCTGTGTCCCTTTCACCACCTCCGGCCCACAGCTGAGCGGACTGCCCCTGACCACGTGGTCGATGAGGGTGGTGAATGTTTTGGTGGTGAGGGAGTACAGAATCGGGTTGATGGCGCTGTTGATGGGCAGCACGAAGATCACAATCCACGCGTAGGTCGTGCCTGTAGTAACGGTTGTGTCCAATGTCAGATGTTTCTTCAATAATTTAATCAATGGTTTATTGTGGTGACTCAAAACAACCATACAGTGGCAGCTTTATAGCTAAATTATAGCATGGCATTACAAAGTATTTACACTTAATTTACACTATTAATACAACTTAAAATGCCTACATGTTAGGCCTGCACATATTAAATCCATTCCTTAATGTGTTAAAACATATAAATACATCAATCTAGCAGGTAACCGTGGTAGGTGGCAACGCCTGTACGTGTCATGTCTCATTAAGTAGATAAACCAGAAAAGGCAGTGTAGTCTTGCGATACCTCTCAGTTCTACATTTGAATTGTGTTACATTATTTTTGATCAAGATTCCTGCAATGCAGGCTTACATGGTTCAAGACATCGAATGCAATTTCAGGCTGTTGTAAAAATGATCGTCATATTTTTGTAATTGAATCATTTTGTAATACAAGGATGTTCTATCATCAGGCCCACAGAGTGTTATCGTTAGCATTCTAGATAGATTTGCTTCTGTAACAGAAAACCAACCTGAAATGGGCCCGCTGGTTAGGGCCATGAACTTGATAGCCGTGATGGGGAGCCAGACCAGGGAGTCCGTCAGCACGATGAAGAAGAACCGCTTGGCGAAGGACATGTCACTCAACAACGAGAAGGGCGTGGCTATGGAGCTGCGCGTGCGCTGTATGGAGATAAACATGCCTATGTACGCCGCCATGATGACCAGGAGGGAGGAGAAGTTGATACCGATGAAGATGAAGGCGCTGTACTCCCACCCTGCCATGTACGGCTCGTGCAGGTGCAGCGGGAAACACACGCCGTTGCTGCCGTAAAAGTTCCCGAAGTACTCTGGGACCATCAGCGGCACGAGTGCGAGCAGGAACCCGCCTAGCCATATCAGGAGTATAGTCACTCCCGCCTGCCAGCGATCAGGTCTGTTGTCACGATAAGGAAAGACAACACAGAGGAACCTTTCCACGGACATGTAGGTGAGGAGAAGAACCGATACCTCTGCGGACAGCATGGCCAGGAAGCCGCTCAGTTTACAGCCGTAACCAACCTTCCACTCTTCGGCGTGCTGGTTATACACACCGCGGAGCATGACATCCTTAGAGCCAATAATAAGAAGGTAGATCCCCATGATTAAGTCAGAAGCTGTTGAATAAAAGAAAAAAAAAAACATTTTACTTACAAAATTGATTTCTTACATTGTTAAGGTTATGTACACTTGAATAAGTATCAATTTCTTTGAAGTGGCATGGTCTTCTTTTTTAATATTTAGTAACTAATATAAGGCACAAGAGAAGAGTTTAAGCTTTGTTCTAGAAAAAAAAACTAGAAAAAGGAAACTCACCATGGATTTACATTTGAAACCTCAGATCAATGATTGACTGCGCAAATTATCAAGAAGCAAGGGTGATAACGCAAGGAGTAAATCAAAAGTGGTAGGAAGACGGAATCGTTCACTGCATGGTACAATGATAGGGTTGGTGAGCCCTATATGGCTAGTAGGGGTTAGCGCAGTAGATCATTCATCTGATGAAGCTCAACGATTTCGACTGAAAACTAATGGTGAATCTCTCTTTTTGTGTTGGAACAACGATTAAACTCTATAACTATGAAATCTACCAACACATATGAGGCTTCAGTCGAAAGACAGAAAATGCCTTAAAACCTACCACAGAGATTCTGGATGAAGAAAGAGTGAACTTTGTTCTCTTGTTTGATGGCGGTACGCCCGATGATGACACCGGTGTTGCCAGTACACGTGACGATGGAGACAATCCACACACATGTCCGTAGAACCACATTGGCCAGCAGGTCTTCAAATGACGAGATGCCGTCTGTATACGGCTGACAGTTTCTTACGTGTGGGGCGAAGCCACAGTACTGGAATTTGCTGAAGTAGCTTCAAAGTAGAGGGAAAATAGAGTTACTATTATTGAATTTTCAAGAAAACCCAAATATGAGTGTGTAGGCCTTTCGACTCTTTTATGGCTTCTGATTTTTTTTGTCTAAGTGAATTTAAAAATAAGGCTTAGTTGAGCATAATGTACTTTAAATGATGTCTCTGTGTAAAAGTCATTTCTATGTGGGCTCAATTTTTATATTATGCTTCATATGCGAAGAATTACATTTATATACGAAGTGGACGTAGTGTTTCATTGTGTGTGTGTGTGTGTGTGTGTGTACATAAATTTGATTGATTTTGATAATCTGTCGATTGTCGATTGTGGTCAGGTCTTGCAAAAATAAATTTTATGGTCAATTATGCTTTTCTCGCCATGGGTCCTTTTCTCCAGCACTATGGGTCTTGATTTACTAGTGGCATATAACTTTGAAAACTTATCATGTCAAGAAAACGTGGAGATTTGCTAATTCGGCACTCTGTTCTAGATCTGCCATGCCGAATGTAGTAGAATATTTTAAAGATGATACCTGAATCCTGAAGAAAGGAACATCGTTTTTTTAATAATTAGAACAAATATGTGGACACACACACTAACAGAAAGAGTGACAGACATACAGACAAAACAATACAAAATGTGTACTTTCATTTTTCACAGAGGTAATTATACTGTTCTAGATAAACTCACATATATTCCAGACAAGGAAGTCCTTCAAAGGTGCCAAGAGAAATGTTGGTGATCTCTAATCCAGACAAGTCCCTGGGTAAAAGAAAGACAGAAAGAAAAAGTTTTATGGATATTGATTGATATTACGCCAATTCTGACAAAGTAGAAGCGTCATGGAGAAACAAAACAAGAAATGTACTTTCAATATCAATATAGTATACGGTCGTCTGTTACAAATCACGTATAACCATGACTAAAACAAGGCAAACGAGAGACTTAGTTCTGACTCCAGAAAGAGATGAAACATACAGAGATTGTAAGTAGGGAATATCCTCGAATAGATCGGCAGAGATCTCAGTCATCGGATTCCGCGACAGATTTCTGTAAGTATGAGAGAAATATAGAATGATGAAGGAATGTATAATAGTGTATATGTAAAAGACGCATATGTTGTATATCTAAACTACAACAACACGGTTATCAAATCCATTTGAGTTGGTGCTAATACTGAGCATATGCGATAGTGAGTAATCTTTTTTCATTATTTACAATTCAACTTGGACAATACAAGACATGGTGGTGAGGTACTCTATTTATAACTAATTTTAAACTCATCGCCAAACATATAAGTATACAATAACAAACTACATGACAACAAACAACAGAGAACAGCAAATGGGTGAAAATGGACCAATAAATGGTAAGGAAGAACATGTTTTGTAGGCTATGTAGGAGTTGATCTAATACAAACAGTGTAGTATCAATAACGTAAGTTTGGGTGATTGTCAAAATGTTACAGTCTGTATCTGAATGTAAATCGGGTGATCCTCTAAGTAAAATGTTACATAATAGTTGTTTAGATATGGTGTCTAGATAGGTTGCCTTCACTGGACCTCATGGTATTTTTCTCCCTCACCGTCACTGAGATACATACAGGGTCGACCTAACTGAACCTTAGAGTATTTTTTCTACCGCACCGTCACATTCAAGTTCGTCCTAACAGGACCTTAGGGTATTTTTTCTCTCGTACCAACAATAGATACATGCATGTTCGTCCTAACCGGACATTAGGGTATTTTTTCCTCCCACACAGCTGTCACTGGATACATACAAGGTCGCAGTAATTGAACCTCAGGCTATTTTGTCTACCACACCAACACTGGATACATGCAACGTCATCCTAACTGGGCTCAAGGGCAACTCCCTCCGAAACTATATATAGCTAACCCATGACATATGTCTAATACGATATAAAAGGGCATCACAACAAGACATTTACAAGCAATCTTTTCCCCCATAGTACCAGCAGTGAACACCTCTTCTAAGCATTTTACATCGTGTACCAATGCTGGCAATTGGCATATGGAATGATGTGCTAACAAGACCTCTACTAGGCATGTTTCCTCTTCGAAAAATGAGTATTTGTACCTGTACTATCCATTCCTGTACTAACTACCTCAAACAACAGTAGAAGCCACAAATACTGAAACATTTGTGGCAAGGGCCTCTAAATTCTTTTGAACTCTTGGCTGGTGACCTCTCCCCTAGTGACAGAATGATCGACATGACGATAGCGGTCACTCAGAGGAGGAAGAAGAAGAAGAACGCTAGACACTCTTGGCCCCGGGAAAGGTTTCTTCCGTAGTAACAAAGAGCACATCAGATATTGTCCTAATAAGACTAATTTGCAACTTTTCTCTTGTACTTAAAATAAGCCCTTAAGAATGCGTCAGAAATGACTCTCATAACTGTGTATTCTTTAGCAGATAATCATTTATTTTGTAGGTTTTTTTTTACATTATTCGTTTGTTTATTGCAAATTCTTGCCCGAGGGATAATTGCAGGAACAGAAGAAACATGGTATAAAAACAGACAATTAGTACATATAGAACTACTGATAACTACTAAGAAACTACTGGTAAAAACTATTATGCTTCTGCAATACGTTATTCTAAAGTACGTCAATGAAGATCATACATGCCGTTAGCGCCATATTAAATGTGACAATGTAAACTTAGCTGTTACGTATGGGATATTAGTTCATATTTGTTGACATAACATGTCGAAAATGTGTTGTAGATAAAGCTATACTCACAGGTGGTTGAGCTCAGTGACGTTCCTAAATATGTCACTCGGCAAAGTCTGGATCCAGTTGGCTGCTAGAGAACTGAAGTTTGAGGTGTTTTGAGAAAATATGTGTAAGATTGACAGTCGTAGTAGTATAAGTATATGTGGGCGCCAAATTGTGTTGAAAAGCTATATTAGAGTTAACAAGAGATCAGAGTGTGTAACGCATGACGATCACAACGGCTGCTGAAACTTTCAGATATCACCTTAACAACAATGCTACAAGAAAAAGATGTCACAAGCATAATTCACAATACAGGATGCCCCCCCCCCCCGAACCTCAATTTCCCATCCTAGACAGCCTAGCGGGGACCAATAGGCGGGCAGCATTTCGGCCACACCCACAACCCGCGCTTTAGCAAGATATGGTTGAAAAAGATGTTTCTCAAACTTGTTCAAAAGATACATTTGTAAATTGTTTTCTGAAATTCTGTGTCTTTGAATAGTTGGAGCAAAATAACCACCGAGCCGAGTTAAACCATTTCGGCACTTGGCTTCTGGTGCTTACGTCGGCCGCGCGGCGTACAAAACAGTATCTTAGGCCAAGTCTTTGTCTGTGAAAATGTAAGAAAAGAGGCCTTGCAGTCCTGTCCTGCCGATAACCTTGTTGTCCCGATTAAACTTTGTTACCCAGGCGGTATGATCTCGAAAATATGAGTGGCCCCACCATTCAGGAAAGTAGTGTGTTATAGTGCCGTCAGCTTGCGCCTGTTAAACAGTTGTTGTAAAAAAAAACAGGTCAGCGACTTCTTCGCATTTTGCGTTCTCTGAAAACCTAGTCTACTTTGACGACAGTAACCCCCATGTTGCAACGTTGGACCTCTTGTCTGAATTGTAAAATCAGGCATACTCTTTAGCAACAACCCAAACCATAAATCTTGACCCACTGCCATCCACATGGGGGTGTCGAGAGGCCTTCAAAATATTTTATTTTAACACTCAGAAACAGAATACAATTAAAAAAAGATACGCATTATCTGCACCCTAATAGATAATTATAACAAGACCCATAGAAACCCGTCATTCCCACCGCGAATTACAGCTGCGAACACACAAGCACCTAACAGAAACAGAACACTTCCGCGGAAGGATGAAATATAATGTGTATTTCAATCAATATGTAACCCAATAAATTTATAACACTTTCTTTTGAATCCGTACAATTCAGCCCTTGCCCTTCCAACATGCTCATATTCCTATGGTGGAAAAACAGTCGACTACTACAAAATATAGTGGCTTACAGAGATGCAAGTCTTTCTAGCGCTGAGAAGGTCTCCGGTAATACTTTCGTGATGTTGTTGAAGTCGAGAAACCTGCAGAAAGTAAATCCAATCAATAATTAGCATCGTCAATATATACAAGAGAACTTTTACTCAAGCATCTGGATAGATTTTGAAAACGTCCAGTTGTGAATAACGAAATACGGATGTAAATAACGAAATACGGTATGCAGTCCTATTTGAAAGGTTTTGAAAATCGATCTAGTTGCTTGCGCAATAATTTTATTGTGTTTCTCACTACGTGGAAACATAACATAACATCTGTTCAAGAATCACACAATTTGCTATTGTTTCCTTGAAATGCAGTAAGTCTACACTGACATGTCTTTATCATGCATGGATGGCATCCTTTGGATGCAAACAAGGGGAAATGTGGAGAACAAAAAAAGGCAGCTTGAATTTAGAGATGCAATAGATTGCACAGGTCGTAGAAATTATTGAAGAAATGAAACAAAGCATAATATTTAACATATTATATATTCTTCTTATGTCATTTGGCGAAGATATGGGTTCGTAGAATAATGGCGAAGATATGGGTTCGTAGAACTCTCGTTGTATTTCACTCGTTAACCCTCAACAGAACACCTTCCCGGACTGATTAATCTGTACACCTGGGGTCCGCGCGGACCCCAGAGCAGTTTTTTGCTAATTTTTAGAAATTATCAACATGCTACCAGCTCAATTGTTTTGTAAACTGATGTGGGAACCTCTGTGTCCACATTACATACAAAAATCATACATTTTGAACTTTTTCTATTTTTGGTGAAGAAAAGAAGACAAGAAGAAATACCCGATTTTAAACCCATTTCAGACTGAAGGGGCTTTTGAGGCCCAACTTTGATCTCAGATAGCGGCTAAACGGCTTGCGCTAGAAGTATCAAATTTGGAGACCTTTCCTAAAATGTCTCTGGAAAAAAGTTCATATTAGTTTATACTAGTAAGTT
>NW_017804575.1:499778-501653 GCF_001625305.1 Branchiostoma belcheri
CAGGTGTACTGTTTAGGGTTAAGGTAGGCATGGATGAAATATATTATTCTCATATATATATATATATATATATTTCATCCCATAGCATGTTATGGAAAAAATCTAATATTTCTCTGAAGGCGGATGCCATATAAAAACTGTAACGGTTCAATTGTATGTCGTGCGTGTAAGATCCTTATTTCTACTTCGTACTTAATGTTGTACTTACAACATGGTCAGATTCTGGCAGCCCTGCAGATATTCCGGACCTAAAGCCGTAATGCTGTTTCTCTCAAGCTCCCTGAAAAATTAATTACCCAGTCAGACAGATTGATCGTTATTACTTACACGTCTGCTATTATTGTTATGATCAATGCTTTATTATGATTCAAATTATTTTTGATTATCGTTCTGATCAAAGATTTGTTATAATTTGAATCATTGTTACGATTATTGTTCTGATCAATGGTTTGCTACGATAGAAAATATTGTTATGATTATTACTATGATCAGTGATTTGTTATGATTTGAATTATTGTGTAAGGGATGGTTCATTGCATTGTAACTATGTTGTTTTTATATATAATATTATGAATTAAAAAAAAAACAATAAAGGGAAAAGGAAAAAACTTACAAGTCAAAACAAATCTATTACCTGATACCCCCCCCTCCCGTATGATTGCCACAGTACATAAAGCAGTGTTGTCAAGGCCTTCAATACGTGCTTACCTCAGGGATCACGTCACACATTCCGAACATCCCCATTAACACCAGCCTGGTTCAGGTTTGGGAGAGGTCTGACCAGATTTAGGCCGGATCTACCTTTCTGTTCCAATCAAATTGACTTTAAGTTAAATCAGAGTTAAATTTCACTTCTAACTACGCCCCGACTTATTCCCGAGCATCAGCTAACCAGCAGCAAACTATGGCTGAACCTCCTATCCCCATCCAAATCTTTTCAACATTTTGAAATATCCGGCATCCAAACAGTGTCCGACCAACCAGAACATCAGCCGACCTACTCCAATCCATGGTTGGAGTGAGTTAGGCTAGTGTTCGGAAGAGCATGTTCGGCTATGTGTGACAAGACCCAGCCGACCTTGCTCCCGACCCAATCCTAACCATATGCATGGTTGTGAAGAGTTCGGTCAGTGTTCGGGAGGCCGTGTTCGGCTATGTGTGGCGGGAACTTAAACAGACTTGTTTCCACAGAACGAATGGGTGTACTCACAGCCACTCGACTGTTGGTAAGTCCTGGCATAGTGTGCGGAGAGAATGTTCATCCAAAAGATTTTCTTCCATTTCCCTGTTCGAACGAGATAAGTTTCCGTTGTTTTCGATGTCTAACAGCATGGAATTCTCCCAAACCATGAGAAAACACACAACCAAAAACATACATTACAAACAATAGAATTATCTGACCCATAAAATTATCTATTATCTGTAACAGACCTGAGTCAGCTTACAAATCTGCCCTATGTGGCAGAGACTGTAAGTCTTGTAAAGATACTTTGATGCTTTATCAAAGAACTGATCATCCTCAATTGAAGCTGTAAGGCTGATATCAATTTGGAGTTTACCAAGGTCAATATTGGCCATGAAGTAATTTTGTCATATCTTATATTTCTTATAATCCAAAAACAATCAAAAACATTCTTTATGCAATATAATTTAGTTTTTAAGTCAAATCCAGTCAGGTAAACGTTGAAACCCTGTTTATAATATATACTTAATTAGTTTCTCAGTCTAATGTACGAACTGTACGGTTCTTACAGCCAATGTAGCCGTACTGGACCCGCCAGTGCTCCTGGTTGTATTGCTGACAACCTGTTTGCCTCCAAGCCTCTTTAATAAAAAAGAAGAAACGTGAACGCATTCACAATATATATATATATA
>NW_017804575.1:502606-531723 GCF_001625305.1 Branchiostoma belcheri
GATTAAACCTTAATCTTATGGTTCCAGGAGATGCCATACTTTGTACCTTGTCCGATTGTTGTGCAAAAAGGTTTATGGTTATTGTTTCAGAGTATGTAAGACAAGTAACCGAACCGTGATATCTCTACTCACAGCCATTCCAGATTACGAAGGTCAGCAAACGTTCCAGGAATGATGTTGGTCACTTCATTGTTGCCAAGAAAACTAGAGAATCAAAGACAAAATGAATGAATGGTTTACATTTTTGTACATTACATGGTAATTAATAGCTTAATGGAGTATTCTGTACGTTGAAGCAAGCACAAGTGAAATCATGGAGTACATAATTTTTAAAAACAACAAAGAACAAATAACCTCCTTTACAGTCATATTGGGGGACTTATCCACAAATGCATTTACCTTTAAAGATATGATCATTTTGCTACACAAACTCTTTATATTTCAGTCGCCAGCTTCAAAGAGGTTAAATTTCCAGTCTTTTACAAAGTTGGTTGTCTTTTATCTCAAGTTGGAACATCTCAGGGGGAAACTGCAGAAACATCGGGGCCAGGGGCTTTATTTAAGGCTTGATTTTTTTGGTCTAATTTTGTTATCAATTTATGTCTGTTCATTTAAATGGAACATTTGCATGCAATAATGCCTCTCTATTGCATGCAAACTACGTTACATTAATCAATTTTGTCGCTGCAACGCAGAGTGAATTTGCAGTAGACGGGGACTTAATCCCAGTGTGACAGATCAAAGCCGACCGACACGCACCTCGATAATAAGTACTTAA
Source organism: Branchiostoma belcheri (assembly GCF_001625305.1). Taxonomy (NCBI): domain Eukaryota; kingdom Metazoa; phylum Chordata; class Leptocardii; order Amphioxiformes; family Branchiostomatidae; genus Branchiostoma; species Branchiostoma belcheri. The sequence continues at coordinate 503,385 of NW_017804575.1, forward strand.
TGTTCCATCAAGACTGCCTATCGAGTTAGACCGGTAAAATTGGGCACAAATTGAATTTTGGCATTGCGAACTGCTCACGCATTATTACTACAGACACGTAATACAGGGCACACAATATAATAGGGTTCAACGAATGGCTTAAGGCCACTTCACTGACAACCCTGACACGATCAGCTCACGATCAGCTCGATCTGAAACGAAGCTGGATCAAAGCGAATCAATTCGTCTCGATATCCGGCTAGTTGGAAAATGGCTGCCGTTTTCGTTGTTCAGTAGGAGAAAACTGACCAAAATATAGAACTTAAATTATTGAATGCATGGCCGTTCGTGTTAACTCACTTGTATCAATACAGTGTCAAATGCGATGCTGCCAGTACAAGAAAATATCAACTTACAGTTTCTGAAGGTTTTCCAGACCGGCGAACACAGACACCTCTATGTGCGTGATCTTATTCCAGTTCAGGTTTCTAAAAGAAGAATCCAATGTAAAAGAGATAAAGACTGTTTTGATCCAATTTCAGGGCGCATTTAATTACAATCCATATTAGATTAATTATTTCAAAAACAAAAATAGGGCATCGTTATATATGTTGCCTCCGATCGCACATGTATTACTAATCATGATATGCAAAAAACCGTCTGTCGTTGTTGTAATTTGTAACATGTTACAATTCCTTGCTCCTTGTTTCTGAAGCCTTCAGAGGTGTGTGTTTTAGTACAGGATTGTGTAGAATTGGTAATTCGTTCTTTTTCCGACCATTGTAGGACTAACCCGCCTCCTACGAAGCCGGCAATGCCACCCATTAAGAATTCTACAAAACCAAGTACTAACACGCACGCCCCTCGTCCGGCAGCATATACAGGAGGTTACGTTTTTGACATTTTACCACAATAGCTGATGCACTTAATCTTGGGTTAATGTTTATAACAGTTTTAGAATATATCAAAATGGATTTACCAATTAGAAGCCCGCATTTGATGCCAGGCACTGCCCCCTTTCTGGTGTATTTTTTTTTTTTAGGAAATGGCAAGGACTAATGTTACCATATAAAACTCTAAAGATCTACAATAGAATTATTCTCATACTTGGCGACATGATAGGAAAAGAATGGAACCTGTTTCTAGTTCGGTACGTACAGGGTTTGGAGATCGGCGAGGTTCTCAAAAGGCTGGCCCCGTAGCACGCCCAGGATGTTGTTTTGTAGAAATCTACGTAATGGCATAGTTACATATTTACCCAAACAGTTCTTAACATAGAGCTACCGAAATGAACGTTGAATTTCATCATGAAATATTACCAACACAGATGAGCTTGCAGACTAATGTTGGCAAGTACTTCTTTAGAAATAAATGAAAAGGTGATTTTCCAACTTGCAATACATCTATTTATTATTGTCAATTACACAAGCATTAAAGCAACATGAAATCTCACAGTCGTGTGACTTGTGCGGGGATATCCGTTGGTACTTGACTGATGTTCTGTTCCTGGCAGCGCAAGGATGTGTTTTGGGCACACAAGCAAGGTGTCGGAACCGTTGCTAACACTGGAAAAAACACATTGTTTATCGATACACACAATAACATGTTAAACTGTTTTATAGAGTTTAAATTCAACCAAGGAAACAAAAAAATGGGGTGATATTTTCATAACCCCAGCATCCACATCGTAAAATTTAAGGTCCCCAACATGATCATCCTCATCCGACTGAAACGTTTTTGAAGAATCCGGCTAAAGCTAAATGAGATCCAGGCAGACACATGTTTTATGCAGGTATAGCTTTTTCGGGAATTCTACGTAATTATGTATTATATTATCAATCTATGTGAGTGACATTTTGACATATTAAAGTTTGAACAGCTATCAATCATTATCATAATTTGTGTAAACAAGTAAACGAAGAAAACGTGGTATTCTGTACAACAAATACTAGCATTATCACTCGATTGTAACACTTTATCAAAGACGAAAAAACGAAACCATGACATTAATGTTTTCTGAATAGTTTTGGTCAACACTTAGATTGTGTGTATTAGGCGCAGGTACCACTCGTCTGGTACAGGTAATTTTTAACGCAGCAAAATTCAAAAATATATATTTAAAGCAATGCCATTGCAAAATAATACTGAACTTACCACAGAGAGACATCTCGTATCTAAGTTCTGCTCCAGGATACTCTAGATGTGTAAGGTCTTCTTCGTCATATTCTAGATGTGTAAGGTCTTTTTCGTCATATTCACCCCATTCACGCCATACAGGCCATGGGATAGGTATAGGGTCCCCTGTATCATATACAAACTTTATTGTAATTTATTCACCAGTGACATTTGCAAGAACTTTGAATTGGAACTTAGTAGATAACAGTTAATACTAAAGTGAGCCTAGTATAATACCAATGCTACTTCTTGGTAATATATAGCAATTGTTGGGTTCACCTATAATGGCTACATATAGCGGACATAAGTAGAAGTTGAAAGGTCTATTTAATTGCTATTGTATACGCATGGAAATGTCACGTCCCCGAAATCAATGTACCATGTACCAGTAAACATACTAAAAGAACACAATGACGTATAAAATATAAAACTATTATATCAATTTTACGAGTTCGTTTTGTTTTTACCTTTCATTATCACCTACTAAATTAGTAGTTCGATTTTGCCCGTGCAAAAATTGAATTTGACATTGAAAAAAATTCCCTTTTCAACATTTTTTGTGCAATTATCTCACAATTTCGGCCTAAAGTTGGCGCTTAAACATGCCATGACTGACGCACCCTTGTCCTGCCTGCATTTTTTTGCAAAATATTTTTCAAATAATTTGATGTTTAAAAAGTCATAGACCCTTGACTTTTTTGCCCTATGGTGGCGCACCAATACCACCGAATCGTACATATACAGCAGGGCACTATATAGATGGTACTTTGAGTGTAACGGGCCCCGCAGGAACAGCAGACAGTATTTTGGCAGTACGGTTGAATACTCAAGTTTTATTTTAAACTTCATGCCCGAGGGCTAATTGCATGAACAGAAGAAACATTTGGTATAAAAACAGATAATTAGTACACATGGAACTATTAACTACTAAGTAACTACTAGTAAAAACTACTGGGTTTGACTTCTTTTTTGAATTTTGTAAAGAAAAAAAATTGACAGCTTTAAGTTACCACAAAACATTTCGTCATCATTGTTTCCACAGTCGTCCTTGCCGTCACAATGCAGCGCCTGCGGGACACATTTGGACAGATTGCCGCACTGGAACTCCCCTACAAGACACAGCGACGGCTCTCTGCACTGCGGTACTGCATCAGGGTCTGAAATAACAAGAGAACAGCTGGTTCTTTGACTGGGTCTGCACAGGAATATCTAAAAAACAAGATCGGCACATCGGCGAGCGTGCGAATAAAAACGTTTGGCAAAAAATCGCCTTCATTTTAAAACCTACGTGATCACGAAGATTAAAGAAATAAGTAATCGCACAAAGTATGGTAATACAAATAATAAGCTCTTTATTTTCATCTCTTCAGATTTTCTTCTTTTCCTTTATTTGATTTTGACATTCTACGATATAAGGCCATGTTGATTTGATTATATGGATGACGTCATGACATGTCAGTAGACTTGAAAGTTAAGAGAGGTCCTCGATCTGTTAGCTAGCTGACATTGAGAGGTATTGTTTATGGCTAGTTTACATTTATTGTAGCTTCAATGTCGAAATATTTGCCTTTCTACCATCAGTAGGTGATGGTTTTATACCCACCAATAGCTGTAAAAATGTAGACTATTTTCCATGCCTGTAACTATAATCATCATTCTGACGTTTCAATTTCATCAGCGTCTTAGCCTGTCATTCTGCCATGCACCTCAACCTCCTCATATCGCCTGTACTTTCCATCATGTAAAACAAATTAACCCTACGTCAATTCAATTTGTGGTTTCCGCTTCCAAGTCTGGAAAGTGTCAGGAAATATATATCAATGTAAAGAATCCAGAGAACTAAATGTATTATAATTGGAGAAAAATTACAGCTGTTGAGAGAGATAATTCTAATGATAAGGGGCCATGCAGTTTTTAATACAATTTGAACGCCATTACGTGAGGGTAATAACAATTAATTATATTTCAAGTGGTAGACACGCTGTAAGATATTGCTAATTTCCCTTTATCACCCAGGAATAGAAATGACAACAAGATGCGGTAGGACAAAAACCTACGTCAAGTAATTATGTTCGGTAAATAATTTCATCAGGTTGTTGAATGATTGAATGCTAAAGTTCTTTTATTCACAGCCATTCATTTTACATGAGCCGACGTCTCGATGAGACAGTGAACCAGTAGCACCTATCTTCATTGTACATTGAACCAGTAACACCTATCTTCAGTGCACAGTGAACCAGTAACACTTATCTTCAGTGCACAGTGAATCAGTAACACCTAGCTTCAGTGCACAGTGAACCAGTAGCACCTATCTTCATTGTACATTGAACCAGTCTCACCTATCTTCAGTGCACAGTGAACCAGTAATACCTATCTTCAGTGCACAGTGAACCAGTAGCACCTATCTTCATTGTACATTAAACCAGTAACATCTATCTTCAGTGCACAGTGAACCAGTAACACTTATCTTCAGTGCACAGTGAACCAGTAACACTTATCTTCAGTGCACAGTGAATCAGTAACACCTATCTTCATTGTACATTGAACCAGTAACACCTATCTTCAGTGCACAGTGAACCAGTAACACTTATCTTCAGTGCACAGTAAACCAGTCACACCTATCTTCGGTGCACAGTGAACCAGCCACACCTATCTTCGGTGCACAGTGAACCAGTCTCACCTATCTTCAGTGCACAGTGAACCAGTCACACCTATCTTCAGTGCACAGTGAACCAGTCTCACCTATCTTCAGTGCACAGTGAACCAGCCACACCTATCTTCGGTGCACAGTGAACCAGCCACACCTATCTTCGGTGCACAGTCAAGTCACAAACATGTCACATTAGCTGAAGATGGCAGGTTACCTAAACGTCGGCTCATTTTTATTATTATTGAATGAATGAAAGACCTTTATTGTACGCTTGTGCTCTAACGAGCTAAGTACAGGTCATGGGTAAACAGGGAAAAGAAAACAGTAATGACACTTACATATACTATATAAACTAATGTTATCTACTATTTACAGGTTTAGCTTCTTCTCGCTTCTTGACGCAGTTAAAGATGTACGAACATATTGAGCTAATGATACACGGTTTGTCAAGTTTCATGAGGAATTCGAATTTTTCTATTCTATCTAAATGTCTAAAGCTTGGGAACTTATCTATTACATAAGTATAGAGGGAATCCCTCTCATTTCTATATAATGTGCAGTCAACTACAAAATGGCATTCATCTTCAATATAATCTAGATTACAAAATTGGCAGATCCTTTGCTAAAAGAACCGTTTGTTTTACTTGAGCCGACGTTTAGGTGACCGTTCTCCAGATTTGTAGTTCGCTCTTCTGCCAAGTCGAGTGGGTGGTGTTTGTCTTGCAATTTGAATAACGGGAAATTCACTCTAGAATCCATATAGCTCCAGGGAGCGGCAAACCGCATTCCTTAGACTTTGACTCGCAAGAAGACAAAATTTAATTAGTGTGCCAACTCCCCAGGTTGCCATATCTGACTATTTGGCCAATTCTACTCTTCTAAATGCTTAAGAAGCCTAGTAGAGGCTAGGATGTATAAAGGAATATACTTGAACCGCACACGTTTAACAATCCAAAGCATAGAAACATACTTCTTGTCTGATGTCGGTTAACCGTGATGACTTGTGGACAAGCGTAGCGTGGTTATTTTACTACAGTTCGTCGTCGTCGTCTTTAGTCATCCTCAACAGAGGTTAAGCATAATGTTTTTTTTTCGAGTAAGGACACACCGATTTAAGTTTATGGATGACATCCTCTGAAGACCCCCAAACTAGTTCGCGCGGGCGAATAAAAAAAATCCCGGCCAAAAATAAAAATGCTACTAAACCACAGGAATACAAAGCTGGTATTGTGAATTCGCGGCAGTTCTTAGCGGCGATGTATACGACAAGCCGGCACATGCTGGCTTTTTTGCGGAATTTATGAATCGGTACTGTCCGTATGTACTGAGTTCTTAAGTCGTGGAGCTTCGAATTCGATAGCCTGGGTGCTCGGCTCCGTATTATCGCTAACTATCATGGACTACCCAGGCCTAGAGCCAGACCTATGCTTCGGCGGACGTGATCTTTTTTTTTTTTTTTTTTGAGGGCGACAGGCGAAAATCATTGCGCGCGCGGATGTCATCCATAAAATTAAGGCGGTGTGGCCTAACTATACAATATGTGCAATTGGGACTTCGCTCCGGGTAGCGTATATAGGGTTGATGAATGTAAATCACCGTTTGGCGAATACGACACGAAGGTTTGCCAGGCTTCAAGACATAATTAATGGCAATGTAATTTCAGAGTCACAAAACCACGATATTTAGGGTGAGGAAAGCTGTCTGATATTGACATATACTGCCATTTCTTGGCGCACATTATCGTCATCATTTCATACTTGAAGCCTTTGAAATAGCCCTCATACAAGCTACGTGAGGAGTCCTTTAAATCCTATTTATTCAGCCTACAAGGAGTCTGGTGGAGACTACTAGTAATTTTCCCCATAGCCCCATGCAATATTTTCAAAGATATACCACGTGCCTTTTAATATATGAAAATCCCTCCCATTATCAATGTCCTTCACCCCCCCTCCCCAATTATTTTTTGGTACCACCAATGAATAACAAGAACTAGCCTACGATACGAAACAAGAAACCATACGCATTCCATTGGCGATATCACATTTTTGCCTTTCAGTTATTAGTATGTTATTATATACGGTTGCACAGATTTAACCTACTACATTAAAATAATGACTAGAAAATTGACTTAAAAATACACTTTTGAGATTACACTGGATGACTTTAACGTACATATATTTATGATATTGATAAATGTTTACTTTTGAAATTGGGAAGTACTATAAGCAAACAGCTAATCTGCTTGACTTAACCTCGTCTTGTTCAAATTTGTATTCTCTTTACGTTTGTCCTTTAACCGAATGTGCTCAAGGTCATTTGATCTTTGCCCTCAATCGTGCCGTCGTTTCATAACATCACCAGCCATGCAGAGAGCATGAAAGGTTGTGTACCGTGATACCAAATTTGACCTTTTCGGGTAGATGTCTTAGTCTCGAAGGTTTAGAACTAGAAGCTTGCTACGGTTGTTTCGGCCTATGTTGGCCCAAAGGTTGCCGTGGCTGGCGTATTCTAGACACATTTTTTATCAGCAAAATCATGTCCGAAGGCTACTTTACTTTGGTGTCTTTTCGAGTGCAGAGTGAATTTTTATCTTTTGTACGTGGCTAACGTTTTAGCAAACTTTGTAAAGTTATCCGTCTTGTTCATAAAAGATACAGCATAGACCGCGCTAGTCTCGATCCGACGGAGCAGGAACCTGATTCCAGACGTTATATTTGTGCAGATGACTGACGTTTGTAGTAGTAGTAATAGTAGTAGTAGTAGCAGTAGTAGTAGTCGGTAGTAGTATTAGTGCTGGTGGTGGTTACTGTAGTAGTAGTAGTAGTAGTACCAGCAGCAGCAGTAGAAGTAGTAGTAATACTAGAAAGGCCAATATTTGCTTTGGAGCAAATACAGCGATGGGTTCACCACATTTTACGACATGGCAGGGAAAGAATGAGAAACACAAGGGAAAACAATGATTTACATTGATATAACTATAATATGAAGTAAAATACAACTAAAACAACAGTTGGATAGCTATTCCCTACTTTATTGGTTAGGATTTTTAATTGCATAATGCAAACTGTTGATTTTCAAAATAAAAAAAAAACGTCCATGCCCCGCATTCCAATGCTGGAGCAGGAAAGCTTGAAATCCCTACCAAAACACTTGAATACAGACATACTGTCAGTATGGAAATGCTCTGTGCAGGTGTTAATCAAGTTAAATCCCAACAGCCAATCAGCAAGAAATGCTCTGTGCAGGTGGAAATGCTCTGTGCAGTCTGTTAATCAAGTTAAATCCCAACAGCCAATCAGCAAGAAGAATAGAGGAAAGCTGCATGCCTATTGGTTGATGCCCTGCATTCCATTGTGATGACTCATGCCCAAACGTGGTAAACAAGGCACACTAACACAGTAATACATTTGCTATAACACAGCCAAAAAACTCAAATAAAACCATTCTAAAAGCCTGTATCACAATAAATTTAAAAACGCCTAGGGGTATTTGCCCACTGTACCTCCATACCAAATTTCAGGACCTCGGGCCCTAAAATGAAGAAGCTGAATCCATTTAAAAAATGGCAGGAGAAGAAGGAGAAGGAGAAGGAGAAGGAGGAGAAGAAACATCAGAAAAAGCAATATGGGTTCACCACCACTTCGTGGTGTGGTGAACCCATAACTAGTAGTAGTAGTAGTAGTAGTAGTAGTTGTAGTAGTAGCCAAAAAACAGTAACATTCACTACCTTTCATCAGTGACAGTGGAGAGTTGTCAGATTTGCAGGTTGATAAGCACAAACTGCCGATTAATATGCACATAAGCGACGACAAATTTTTGAAGGTCCAAGGGAAACAAAGGTTAGACAAAAGTAAGTCAAGACAATGATAATGCAAATTAGTCGCTCCTGTTGTAGTTATTATTATAGCTGTAGTAGGTCAAGTTGCTGGTTTACACCGCTTCATCGGGGTGACACTGGGGTGTTACTGGGATGATGTGAATCATAGACTAGAAAGGTCAACATTTGCTCGGGAGCAAATACAGCATATTTCACCCATTTTCCCCCCGCATTCCAGAATAGACTGTTTCATAAGACATTTCTTTCAAATTTAATGCCTCCAAAATCGTCTTATTATCTATCCTTATACCTTGTTAAAGTACACGTATGTAGTGGGATATAGCGTGTGAATCAGGAGAGCATCTAGAACAGACGAGCTGGAATAGGTGCCCACGTGATTATCACATGACCAGCAGGTGATGACCACGTGATGAACACATGACCAATAGCGTTACGTCTCGGAGTAAGCCAAAGCAACAGTCCTTTGTCTCCGCTGTTTTCGAAATGTTTCCAAAATGCTTAGATTAAATATGTACGCCACCAGGAGGCAGCCTCGTATTTCTTTCAAATTCAATGTCTCCAAATTCGTATGGAGTAAACGATAACTCCATTACAATGGCCCGTGATTTTGAAGCCGGTTTGACTGTACTTCTATCTGCAGCTGGAGCTTATGATTAGCAATTTTCATCGTTTCCAAGCAGGCCCTAGTTCAACTCTACTGGATATATAATAACTATGATAAAACGAGAAATTGGCATTCTTTGTGAGGCCGTTAAAGACAGATTGAGCTAACCCTGTGGCAACACATATATGGAAAAGTCAGTCGTGCAATGAAACATACCATGGTGTAATATATACATCGAGCAGCATACAAAAATGCCAGTTAATGGAATGTAATATCTCTTCCTCCTTGTTTTTTTATACCAGCATTACAGCCGCCCTTTTACGAGATCGTGGGAGAAGATAGTAGTAAGAACCAGATTCCCAATTGGACTGTGGATTATAAGCAGAAACCAGTAAATGGAAAGGGCAGTATTTCTTAACGTGAAAATTGTAAAGTAGCAGTTTAATGGCCACTAAAACGGTGTAACGTTTTATGAGTGGACCAAAACAAGGAAATTTATTGCCTCCAAATGTACCGTCTCTATTCATGGTCGTCTACGCCCTCTGTTAGGAGCATACGAGCTGGCAATATAAAGTATCATAACATGAAACTTCCCCGTCTTCACAGAGAAAATTTATATGTCCTGCAAGGCTCAAGTTGCAATTATATTAGGCTCCATCTATCACTTGCACAACTTGCTGAAGAAGCCTGTATCAATCTCTCACCTAGGGATTCACCTTCTGTGTGTTCAGAAACTTAAAGAAATAGTTTGTTGTTTGACATAAGAATATATCGTAGATACAAAACGATTTACACTTGGCTGAACGACAGAAAAGGAAAATGCAAGTTCCAATATTGTTTGTGATTTATCATTATCCATTATGTTATGTTATATTATCATATTAATATGTTATGTTATGTTATGTTATGCACTGCCATTGTTGTACGTGTACCTTATTTTAAAAAAGCTGAAACTTGGGTTTCACTTTTTTGTATGTTACATAAAAACTACCTCTTGTCTTGTTCTTTTTCATTGGTGTCGCCGATGTTTCCACAAACCTGGGCAACAGGGGTGTAATCTTTTTTTGCAGGAGTAACGAGCGAAATTTTTGTCCAGAGAAAGCTAAATACTTCCTGTACAATTTGGTTACAAGTGCGTACACTGATGTGTTGAACCATTAGACCTCCTCTGTTCAGAGATGCTTAAGTCCTGTCGGCATTTTAATGATAGAGAGAAATGAGCCGTGAAACTCAACTGAGCCTCAGCGGAGCATCAAAAAGCTCTGCATCTTCCTTAGAACACCATTAGAGACATTTGAGACGGTACACTGACCGCGAGGATTCACATCAGATATCTTCAGGTAGGGTTGAGCGATTGTCGGCCTGCATCTTGCAAACGGCACATTAAGAGACTCGATAGAAAAGATTTAAAAAAGATTCACCTTGGGAATGTTCTGTACAGATCCAAGTCTATGACAGAAAGTGTTTCTTACATCTAAATGGGTACACGGTATACATACACTATCAGCAGAATAATTTTAATATAATGTACTTCATTTCTACATATTTGGCAAGATGAAAGCACTCGGCGACTTCAAAGCAGAAAGATGTATTTTCCGCTCAGACAACTGCTTTAATTTGTTTTCACGATGTTACACCTGAAAATATATTCACAGACTGATTGATCTTTTCGACTTCAACTATTCTACTTGTGTCCTATCAGTAATTCTACGGGATATGGGGTTGGGACATGAAAGGAAAGGAAAAAGCAAAGGTCTCCCGTGCCCTTATGCAGAGCGTAGGGTGGTGCCCATATCCATTTCTGTAGCCCTTGGCCATGGGCGACACACAGTTGTGCAATGCACTACAGCAGGGGGCTGTCTGCTGGTAGTGCTGTGTGTTTGACCTTCCCACACCCTTTCTCTTATATGCTGAGTGCTAAGCAGAGAAAGAAGTGTGTACCATTTTTAAAGTCTTTGGTATGACCCGGCCGGGGTTTGAACTCACGACCTCACGGTTACAAAGCGAGCACTCTACCAATTGAGCTATTGTACCGGGACATGAGGTCGTTGAATTTCATTTACTAAACCCCAATTAGCTTGTTTCGATTTTGCATTTTGGTCTATTTGTCCTTGTAATCAGTATATCTCTGTTTAATCATTTTGTGTAGATGGCGCCGTTAATATTAACTGAGAACTTGAAACTTGAGTTCGACGCCATCTTGTATGTTTTTATGCTTTTGCTGTTTTAATAAAAGAAATTCACAGAAGTGGAAAATCGCAGCGCAAGGCTTATTACAATACACTATGCCTGTTGGCTCAAAAATAAAACCCTGTAGCCTGCAAGATCACCAACTAAAAAAAGGCAATGGCTTTCGGTTATTATATACCTTTATTACGAGGACGTTATGTATTGGAGTGTGTGTCTGTGTGAACATTGCATATCGTTAAAGAGAAACCGTGCAAATGAGGGTATTTTTGCATAATGTATGAGGATACGTCAGGATAGCCCTCTTTGATAAGATCTTTGTTACTGGACAACTCCTGGTATTTCAATATATGGGTGGAGAATAAATTGTGTAAGGCGTATGCAAATGAGTATCTTATTTGCGTAATCAAAGAGAATCATTTATGATTAGTCAGTCGTAAAGGTTCAAATAATATGACAAAGATATGAGGTCGTGGTACTAGGTGACATATGTTTACATCTGGAATCATTTCCATCGTTTGTTCATTGTTTTTTTTTTCGAAAGTCAGACGTGAGGATAATGTAGCCATGTCGGCATATTTGTCTTTGTGTTGAGAATCACTGCGGCAGTACACCTGTTCCAACGCATGCTTCAGGAGGACCACCCTCTACATGACTTAGTTCCGCCCACTAGGTCAGGTGCCACGGGACGGTCACTCAGAAACTCTGGCACAATCAGTCTACCTAAAGCCCGGACTAAGAGACTTAGCAACTCATTCCTTCATTGTGCTGTTCGCCTCTATAACAAGACAATCCAGCAGTAGTGTTATATATATTGTACCTAGCTAAATTCTTCGTGATAACTGCGTATTTAACCTGCATAGATTTTAATTGTGTAATCGTCTTAAGATTGAGGTCGCCTATGTTCGCCTATGCAATCGTCTTAATATGTGTTTACCTATGTTGTTTCATGTGCACGATGAAGAGTGTTTTTTTAAAAACACTCTTCATCGTGCACATGAAACATAATTTCGTCCTTATTATAATAGTATATAGAACATTAAAATGTTCTATATACTATTGTAATAAGGACGAAATTCGGGTATTTGCCCGCGAGATCCTTACTGAATAAAATTTGATTTGATTTGATTTGAACTTCTCAGTCAGCTGTTTGGGTCTTTGAGATAACACCGATCCTAGGTGTAGATATAGAAAAAAAGCCAGGATGCGGGATACATAATGCTTGTCTGTGTTACATCTGTATGCTAAGATGGTTCCGATTTTTTGGTACACTAAGTGGCAAACGTTTACGCTCTTGAAGTGTGTTTCCGAAGTTTGCACGTAAGCCCAGGTCTGGCGCTTATCCAGGAATGAAGTTTGTGGTGAATGCATAGTGGAGGTTGATAACGAGCAAGGTGTATATTTGTATGGACGAGTCTTTAAAAAAGAATTGCAAAGAAAATAAAATAAATACACCATTAATATTTCAGCACACACCACTTAAATGGTTTTGTGGATTTTTGATTTTGGCAGACCAAAATTTCGGCATATTTTATAAAGAGATGACGTCTCAGAACTCTTGTGTTATATTTTTCCGCCGCCTTTTTTCGAAATGTTGTAAATTGTGTTCCTAAATGATTCCGTTCTTGTGAAGGGTAGGTTATTACTCTCCGAGCAGAGGTTTGGGTCTTGGCTTATTTTTGGCGTGTTGTTAGGCTTTTTATCGGGCTTTCCTTTTTTTCATTTTCTTTTTATAGGATTTGCACTTGTAGATTATTTTTTACACCAACCCCTATAAAAAAGCCTAAAACACGATAAAAATAAGCCCGAACCCAAACCTCTGTCTGGAGAGTAGTAAGTTATATGCCCTCTGCCTTTTCGGAAAACATGTCACAAGAAACTGACAAGAGAAGCCAATCTATAAACATGGGTTTGTACAGGAATGACAAACGTACATCGCCTTGCCTGATGGAAGGTCACACTGTACCAATTGAACCCAGCAGCTGATCTGATGGCTTGATGTCAATGTGATGCACTTAACTTTTCCCAGGCTGTGTTGTCCGTGACCCACCGGGCTCTTCATTCCAAACCAAATGTCTATTAAAAGGGGGCAGAAGCGAGGACGCTCCAAACAAATATGTATTACCTGACCCAGGGTACTTTGTCATGCTAGTCACAGGAAAGATTTTTCCTGTCTGCAAGACCTATCAAAGTTTAAAACACCAATCTTCAGCTTTTAAAGGACTCCTTAATACGTTATGCTGTTTATATGAAACGCATCTGTTACATAGGTGGACTTTAAGAACAGTTTATATAAAACGATGAAGGTAGAATTGCGTTCTACAACTTTTTACAGTGAGGTCTTAAAATAACAACAGTTAAAAAGCCGAGATTTTGCGAATAATGCAACGTCGCTGCTGAATATCTCATAACCTCCCCGACATGTTTGTGCTGTAAGTTTACACAGCCAATCCTTCTTTATGCATTTCACGTCTTGCAAACATGCACATGAATGGTGAGAGAGTGAGGATCCTTTTGTATATTGTAACACGCACAGCTCCTCCTGATTCTTTATTCTTCCTGCAGAAAAAAAGATCAGTCACCCCAATTAAAAACTCATCCCCTTAAGATACGAGTCGCTGTAAACCCATTTACGGAGGCAGATTGCACCGTGAGCTTCTCTGGCCTTTAACCCACCCTCAACGAGCCAAGAATGCATGAAAACGTCTTCATTTGACTCTAAAGCACGACGGGGCCAACCTGTGGCAAAGGTTTGGCAATGCACATCTCTTTTCGACAGAGATGACGAGGCAGTATCGCAGTAGATTGGCGGTTCTGATCACGTGGCCGAGTAATATCTACTGTGCCCCAGAACCCGCGCCCCGTTCATTCGTCAAGATCCATAATTATCATGAAGCGTCATTTTGGTTGGTACATTACATAATGAAAAATTAAACTGTTTTCCGTCTCAAAAGGAAGTTTAGTCACCCCGAATTTTAGACCAAATCTGTCGGTCAAATCCGCTATCTGACTTGAGTGCTGTAGACACGTGATTTTGTTTGATGTCAGCACTGGGTCAAAGGTGATCTACATCAGAGCACACCGACCGAGACGGGGGGCGGTACCGACTTCCGAACTTTGACCCAGGTCTGCTTCGCTTGAAGGACGTTAGCCACGCCAAGCACGCAAATGATATTGGCAACAGTTGCAAAGGCTGTTCAAAACTCTCAAGAGTCGTTTTGTTAACAATTTACAAATTACAAAAGGTCACTGACTTCCTTCATGGAGTAAAAAAGAAATACTTACCGTAGCCACTGCCGATTGACCAGATACCCCATAATGCTGTCAGGATGACGACTCTTGTAAGCTTTTCCATTGCTCTGTGTTAACAAAGAAAACAACAACAAAATGTTTAGAATAACATCGACTATAGTACAAGTTCCGCTGTATGTGTTTTGATAATTAAATAATTATCTAAATAAGAGAATAACTCTTCCGTTATGTGAGCATGATGAATATGGTTACTTAGAAATGATTAGATTTTGGGACAACCTGGATTGTCAATATCATTCCAAATGCCGTCTTTTTAGTTTTTTTCTGAAACATTAGACAGCTGGTGACTACAATATCTAAACTCTTAGGTAAATTGGCATGTCACGTTGAATATTTATAAGTACCCACAATCATACAGACCATCGTGATATGTACTAATATGAACTAATATGAATTCTGTTTGCTTCGTGCATCAAAGATCGTCTTAAAGGACAACATTTTTCACGGCACAGGATCAAAAGCCGGCCA
This sequence comes from Branchiostoma belcheri, assembly GCF_001625305.1. Taxonomy (NCBI): domain Eukaryota; kingdom Metazoa; phylum Chordata; class Leptocardii; order Amphioxiformes; family Branchiostomatidae; genus Branchiostoma; species Branchiostoma belcheri. The sequence continues at coordinate 518,598 of NW_017804575.1, forward strand.
GGTGTTTATCTTTGGAAGATGAAAGCACACCGTACCGCGCTGCTGGAAAAAAGGAAACATCTATCTGAACGGATAATTCTCTCCGGTGGTTCCCTTTGTAGGTAGACACTGATTATGAGCCAGAGCTTAGTTCTTTGTTCAGCTTTCCAATGACAGCACATTATGTTCTTTACTTCTACGAGGGTCCACGTCACCGTTACGGTAATGCATTCTAACTTCTTATTTCGAGGCAGTGAAAGACGAATTAATGACCCCCCTTTACCCATGATATTGTGATATTAATAGGAAACTAGTTTTCATTTTGTCTGAGCGTAGAGAAATAACGATGAAATTTGTTTAAACATAATCTATTTTCTTATCTTTCGAAACCTACTCATTGCAGAAAAGTGGGACACTTCGTCTACCACAGCTTCCAAAAAAAAGACAAATCAAAAACGTTTAGCTTGCATTCTGACTAGCCTCCTTTTCAGGCGTTCCCGGACCGGTCGTTTTTGTGTGTATATGTGTGTGTGTGTGTGTGTGTGTGTGTGTGTTGTGTGGTGGTGTGGGGGGGGGGTAGTTTTCTGATCAAACGTAGATCGCACGCAATAGAAGCTCCGGCTGTCAACCCTACATATATCTCTGTGGGTTGCCAAAATATGCATACAGTTTTTCACGACTGTATGCGTGTGTGTATCTATAGTGATGAATGTTTACCTGCGGTAACAACCTCTGATTGACGTGCTGCAGCACGCTGAGATAAACCCAAGGGGATGAATTAGTCTCTGATAGTAAACCTACTGAGGCTTACACACTGTTCCTCTGACAGAGACCGCTGTCAAGACTGACAACTCTGCGTCCTTACTCTGACAGAACAGCTAAAATGTGACAAACAATTCATGCAAGGAGACTCCTTGGAGTCCATGGACTCCTTGCAGTAACAAACTCGTCAGCAATGCGAAGTCTCAACATCTATTATCTGAGTTTTAATGTCTTATTTAGCTTCAATACATTAAATCTAGTAGATTTCCTGATCTGTGATCTTCCGTTGACAGACATATTGTTTCCTTTTGAAAATAATTTCATCAGGTTGGGAGAGCATATTTAGGATATTGTGGTTTTCTTTTTACACAACCACAGAATCTCTCACCTTTCTTTCATTTTTCTTATTCTTATATTTTGTATATTCATGTTTTTATTATTTATTATTTGTTTGGAGGAGTCAGCTTTGTTAAAGGATTCTATCCTGTTGCTGCCTCCTCTCAGTTTCTTCTCTTAACAAATAAATTTTGATGTCTGTCAGACACCTTCCCTACAGCTCTTCGTTGACGTACGCAAGGTGATGAGACAATCCTTGGTGTTGTGTAAAAAGAACACTCCAATATTCTAGGTTGCAATCATGTGACAGATCAGCTTGGTTTGCTACAAAAATATGCGACGGAAATATCTAGAATGTCTCCCAGTTTTACTTGTCATTTCTTATTCTTTAGTTTCAATTTCAATTAATTGGGAACAAGTGGTTAGGTAAGGGTTAGCCTAAATATATACTAAAGACACAGGTTACAACGTTTAAAGTCCTAATAAACCTACACACATAGTTTACATTAATTTTTGAATAATACGTAAAATGTGAGTGAGAGCTGGTATATATGGCTCGTGTTCGTATGTTTGGATTCAGTAGTTTCTAAGTGTCTCTTATAGTAAACCAGAGCTGGGGCCATGCTTGACTTCGTCAAAGCTTTTGACAGGGTCGACTTTACAAAAAAAGTGTTGTGTGTTCTCTCAATCTCGTGCTGCGATCTTTGCTAGCCACACGGCTCATCAGCTTGCCTACGCGTAGGAGTTAGAGAGTCTCCTGTCTTCTCTGATCGGCGGGATACAATGTGTGGTGTCCCACAAGGGACGGTGTTAGGTCCACTTGTCTTCCTGTCTGTGATTGATAACGCAGCACGAAATGCGGTGGTGCAACGATGGAAATTTGTGAATGATTTACACATATTGGAGAGCCGCAAGCAAGGCAAAGAACAGCACCTAATTAAGGGAAATACAAAATAATGGTACGCCGCAAGAGATGCAGGGATATGTTTCTTTACATGTTGAGATCAGACCGCGCCCCCTCAACAACTATTTAATGGTAGAAGTCTAAATAACAAAGCTACGTACATACAAAACATCACGACGATCCGTCGACACTTTCTGGACTTACCGTATCTGTAGTTAAGGACTCGCAAACGTCCCATCAAAATTTGGTCCCTATATACAAACAGTATCTATTTACAAGCCCAAAAGTTACCACTAACAAATCAAGTCCCTTGCATATCTATGACACCATATACTTTAACCGGAAATTCTGCAGTAACGAGAAAGGCCACTATCAAATCATATATTTGATATAAAGACCGACCCACCTATAAAATTTCATGAAAATATATGCAAAGCTTCTTGAGTTATCTTGCTTATGACCGACTCCTAATTATGGCTTGGGGAAGTTCCGCCAGCGTTAGGGAGGCCGTATTTGGCTTTATTTAAGAGGGGATTAAATTGCGGAAGACACCTACTTAAATGTATCTCTATGTACAGATGCTACAGGTGAATACTTTTCACCTTGGCGGCTGTGTGCAACACCCCCTCTATGTACGGCTGTAGACGCCTATAGAATGTAGGAATATAGAAATTTTACCCGTCAAGATCCAAAAGTTTGCCTTTAAGTTATCTACAAGAGACCTCAGACCTCTTTGACAGACTGGCTTCCTACTAATCTGTATCATAACTGTAGACATACCTTTGTCGTGACTGGAATAAGCACCGGAAACCATCTAGCACGGTTTATGGATGCCGCTTCGCTTCACGAGACGATAAAATCTTCACATTACCCGTTGATGCGATTTCAAAAGGAAGGCCGTTACAGCAGGTATGGCCCGTAATCCCCTCATAACGTTATCAGGGCAGCGTTTAAACCATATTTGCAGATATATCTTCGGGTGAAAAATCTAAACTATACATGCTTTAGCTATGATTACATGTATAATATCACAACGCACAATTTTACTGTGATAACAGATTTGAGAGACGTCATTGGTTCTGAAGTCTAATAATAGGAATAAAGGACCACTAACGACCCTTGCACAGACACAGAGGACGTCATAAACAATTCTGCCAATTTATATTTATTGCATGCGTCACGTGTCTATAAAGCCATATGTGCTGCGTAATCCTTTCAATAAAAACAGAAATCAGACATACAGAGTTTTTTTAGTACTTAAACAACGAGGGAGGCAAACTTGTGCATTTAAATTCATTATCTCGAAACCCTGTTTAGAATTATTCTAACTGTTGGAGAACGATGGCGAACGATGGAGGCTGGTAGGATGAATCGTCAACCATGCCGGTCTTTAAGTTAGTCTCAGAGAGAGTGTTGGACCTTGCCCTCCGCATAGATATTCCAGATTTTACCTTGCATCTTCCAAAGAATACAGTTGTTACTACATCAATGATTTGCGTCAAAAACGATTCTGTTTTCCGAGCCAATTTCAGCCGTTCTCCAAAAGCTACAGCGTGGTTTTCTGGCAGCTTCAGAAAAGGCCAAGGTTACAGTCGAAGCACGTTCTGCCAGTCGTAATCCCATCGCACAAAACCCGAAGCACTTTGGGGTAGATTCAAAAGTTCTGAAAACGTCTCAGGACAAAAAATATTCCCTCAATTAAATAGCGACGGAACGATAATTTCTGAAATGCATTTTTGTAAACTTCTGTAGCAGTAGCTTGCAAAACTTCAGAATCGTGTTAAGTGCTAGAGCACAACGTTTGAGCTCAATGTTGGTGAATGCAAGGGTTTACGCAAGTCTCTACATCACATGTAGCAGGCTAGGATATAAGTTTTCTTACACATGGATTACCTTAGACTGTAAAAGTATGCATGCGTCGTAATCCGAATGCAAGACAGCTGTACTTTCTGTTCCCACTCTAAGGCTGTGAGATCAGCTACCCAGTGATAGTTACAATGTTATTCTCATTTAGGCAATCTGATACCAGTTTCGTCTGGCGACTGTCTATGCCTTCAAGCCACTCGGGCAAAGCCTCAGATTTAAAAACGCGCAGTGGAAGTTGTTAAAACAGAATATCAGGAACGCCAGGCGGTGACAAATTTGCATTAGGTCAAGACCAGGTCCGACATCTAGAATTGGATCTGCACACTTAGCGGCGCTGCCCGCGGTTTAACCCGCACGTCTGCGTTAGAAATGCCGCACGCTGCTGAAGTTGCCACGACGAATGTGCAAAACGTGATGAAGATGATAAACAGTTTGGGCCCTAAACGACTCAGTGTCTGGTTTAACATATACGTGTAAACAAACAACAACAATAATAAAGACTTGCCCTCAACAGTTGCTCTTGCAGTGCTAGTGCAAATTACCATTTCTATCCAGCTTTTACATCATGTGATAAATAAAATATTTTACCAGAGCTCTCTTTCTAATAACAAGTTTTATGCTCATCTCTTCTTCACTGCTTATCCATTATTTTAGGCGCATAACGCAAGGTGACTCAAGATATCACTTGCCTGGAATCACAAATAGCACATATTACCACACGTAAGTACTTTAAATTATGAGATGGATGTCTCAAAGAGAGAAGCAATCTGTAAAGCTTAGATATAGAATAATATAGTCTCCCCATTCCTCATTTGCAGCTAACGTACTGCATTAAGCCTCAATGGGAAATAAATATGCAATAAATTTCATTGTCATTGTCATTTGTGTCTATAAGCAACCGGATGTACAGTTTATAGTTATGAATTACTTATGATTCTAAAATAACATATCTTCTTCGTATATTTTATTTTTGACTGCTGAAAGGGATGGGGGATATCACTAGTTGTAAACGTAGTATTGCTAGGTTATATATGTCGACACATGCCTCCTTTTACAACACTGCCTGTACCATTCCATGGGTAAAATGGAACAAACATCTTGATATCAAAAACGACAAAAAATATAAAATTTGCAGACCTGCTGAATGCTGACTATAATTTGTATATGACGTTTGGACTATATATTGATAGTTCATGGATTTATGTTAGCATGTTTTAAATAAAGAACAGAAATATTCAACAGGTTTGAGATTGTTACGAATGGCAGTTGGAGTTGGTGAATATCACCACATTGTTTACCTTCCATGGGCTGTGTGGGCTGCCTGTGTACAAAATGATAAGACATATAATATCAAATGCATCTAAAGTCGTCTAGAGACCACTGCAGGAAGGCAGTACACATGGGCTAATCAAATCCCTGATAGATTCTGTAAGAAGAAAATCATTAATAACGATATACAATCCGCACTTGTCCGTGAGGAGACTTGTTAACGTCTTACACCTTAAACCCATTCATCTTATACCCATCTATCAGAAACCGATACTTATGTCGTTTCAAGTCATATCGTCTGTCTACAGCTTTGTACAGGTCTGCGAGGAATTCCATGCTATTCATCATTGTAGTCCAAATTTAGGTCCAAACTGGTAAAGCGTATATTTTGGCATCACTGCACAGGTTCAGTCGCCTAATTTTACATTGTAAGAATTGAATTCTCCCACGAAAAATGATATTAACAATAAAATCGTTAAAAACAGTGTTCTGTTATAATAAGAAACATTGATTTCAGTGATATCTGTTTCGGGATCTTGTTGGCATCGCATGGTAAATTACATTTATTTGGCGTAATGATTACTTCTAGGTTTGAATTATAGGTGTCACATAGATGTTGCTTGTCACTGTGCGCCCGATGTCTCTAAGACGATAATTACGAATTGCCATGGGAAACAATTATATAGGCGCACCGCGCTTCTGGCTTAATTGACAACTTCGGACACTAACAATTTTCTCCCTGCTAGTCACCGCAAACAAGGGAAACAGTTTCCTGAAATATTGCTGATTATTTAATATAGATAATAAAATCTATTCTTAAGTATTGTCAAGCTACAGTTTTTAACGAAGTTGAATCGATGATACATTTTATACATTTTATTTACTGTTTTAACATTGGCGTAATATTTGGAAAATGTTTACCAGCTTATGCTATTTCACCACACGGCTTGCAAAGCTATTGCAGTTACTTTACTGCTTATAGATCCATAGTTAATGCTATGATACATGCAGACGCACTCTAAATAATCTTTAGGATAAGAGAGAAGAGCGTAGTTGTTCAGTGCTGTTGTTGCAGACGTTGCGATGTCTCCCCAAACGAGAAATGACCGCTGACGGTCCACTCACGGATTTATCGGAAATCGAGAATAGCAGAGAAACAGTGGTCTCTAACGTACCAGCTGAGCAACGTGGGTTATCTTACCTTGCCAGTCGCGACCCGTGTGTGCTGCTGCACGTGAAGCCAGTCCCTACACTGGAGACTGCACGTCTAGGCCATCAGTCTAGATGGTGTCTTCTCCTGCCCAAGCACTCAGTCCAAGTGCCTGTGTGATAGCTTCCACTTCCAGTCTTGAATATCTAATTGAATATGCCGTCCTATGAGGAGGAGGAGGAGGGGGGCTGTCTAGTTTAACATGCGGAGTGATCCCTCCTGGTGTGAGCGTTGGCTCGTAGCAAATATCTGACTCGTATTACTCTGTCAGGTGTTGTCAAATAAAGAGCCGACACTGAACATAAATTCTATCTTTAAGCGCCCCTTAAAGCAGCCGTAAAGGTACACATAAAGAAACGGAACCTTAACCCCCTTCCTTTAATGTGAGCTCAAAGAATGAATTTTTGTAGAATGAGCTGGTGAAATTTATCTTGTGCTGTAGATGATTCCCAACACAACTGAATGTATGTATAGTTCCCGGTATTAAAGCCCATATAACCATGAATGCGTCAATCTATGCTTAAAATGATCCATCAAGCTTTGAAGCATTTTTTCAGCTTTTATCAAAATTGTATTTTAGCTTTATTACACATATGCAGACGGCCGAGGGAAACAGGGCAATCCTTTTATGCTGCCTGACCAAATTTAAAAAAAAATTACAAGAGGGCAAATCAAAAAAATAATCAATACCAAGAGAATAACAACAATAATTATTGTCACAAAAATATTGATAACAATAATGATTATAACGAAACTTAACAATGGACAACAGATAAGACTTAGCTATGAATCATAATTGCTTACAAATCGACAAAAACAATAATTCAAACCATACCAATAATAAAGACAATAATAATAACGATTTACATGCATGCTGGCAGGCTTGGATCTTACATCACCACCCACGTTTTCCAGCATCCGCACATAACATTATCCCTGACTGTCACTGCACATGTTTAATCAATGAGGATTCTGTGGTTATTCGGTTTATTTAAGGAAAATGATATTAACGACATTTCTTAGCACGTTTTTTTTTCATAATTTTATACTTTTGAAATAACTCAGAAACAAGCTACGTGAGGCGTTTCTTTATTTTTTGGTACAACCCATTGATAGCTAGAACCAGTATTCGGGGACATCGCATTTTTGCCATAAAGCTATCGGTATACCTTGGGATAGGGTTTATTCAACTTATACATGAAAAGAATGACCTTGAAAAGCCAGTTTTGTTGCTCTAAGATTGTATTGAATACTTTTAATGTACATGCTTTATGTTTTACCCATTGTGAACAATTCAGATGGATTCGTCGTGTTGTGCGAATTTATATCTTCTGACACAGCTGGATTGAATGTTCCTAATATAACCCTGTGAGCTACAAGTTGTTACAATTTAAGGCTACAGCAAGTAAATTTCATGGATGACATCCTCTGCAGACTCCACATCTAATGCGAGCGGGCGAAAAAAACAAGGCGGGCCTAAAAAACAAGGTTCCTACATTCTCAAATTTTGACTCAATCATTGTACAAATGGTTTTGATTCAGTGGGAACATCACATACACACAGCCAGCACCACATATCACTGCATCAAAGTAAGAAACAAAACATTAAATCAGAGCCTTTTCTTGTCTCCTCTTTTCATAGTTATCTGCCAGACATCTTTGCCCATTTCCGGCATGTTGACCACTGTCAGAAGGCAACAAAATATCTTGTTAGTTTTTTTTTCCCAAAATCAGGCGAACATTAATGCGCGCGCTGATTTCATCTATAAAAATTACTTGCTGTGGCCTAACCGTGAGAATAGAACGTAAAGACGTACCGCTGGGACGTTTACGCGTATACACGGCTCTGACATGACTGCAAACGATTACAGTCTCATCAACACCCAATTAGAAATAACACGACTTTTCATCATTGCACATCGCTTCAAAAATGGCGCCCAGGAAAGTGAAGCAAGCCAGCTAAATAACGTATACGAGAAGCACTTAAGGTTTGAGACGCTCGGTATTTTATTAGAGATTTAAGTCGCGTATTTGACGTGGGAGTTTTCTCTTCTTCGCCCTCTGGCGCTTTCTCGCCCACGCTAGGCCAAGCTACTAAATTCACTTAAGGCTTTGAAAGGGACCGTGCAGAGTCGGTGTCACCCTTGACATCCCAGAACACAAAAGACATCTAATATGAGACAACAAAGACATTCCTCTCTTTCAGCCCAATAAAGTATACTTTTGACTTAATCTAACTATGGATGGTATAGCTTAGTCTCCACCAGACTTCTTTTGCGGGGTGAATAAATCGTAGAAATCGGCCTAAAAAGGGTATTAATTGGCCAGAGAAGAGAGCCGGTCAGAGAAGCTCCATTGCCCCGCCATTTCTGGTGGAGACTAGGTATAGCTCACAAAAAGGGCTGGACTTTTAAAGTCAATTTTCTATTCCATTATAATGTAGTTAAAAAAATCCTATTCCATAGCATAATGATATCTGTGTGGCAAAAATGAAATGCGATGTCGCTGACAGAAAACGGTTTCTTGTTTTGTATCGCAGGCTGGCTCTAGATATTTATGGGTGACATCCTCCACAGACTCCAAATCTAATGCGAGCGGGTGAAAAAACAACTAGGGGGCCGAAAAAAACAAGGTTCCAAATTTTGACTAAACTATTTAACAAATGGTTTTACATGTAATTCAGCGGGAACATCACATATACACAGCCACCATCACATATCACTGCATAAAAGTACAAGACAAAACATTAAATCAGAGTATTTTCTTGTCTCCTCTCTTCGTATTTATCTGCCATCCACGTTCCGGCATGCAGATATATGGCAAGACATCTTTGCCCATTTTCGACATGTTTACCAATGAGGGCAACAAAATTCCTTTCTTTCCTTTCAGGCGAACATTCATGCGCGCGTAATGATGTCATCCATAAAAGTTACTTGCTGTGGCCTAAGAGAATTAGTACCAAGGAGACTCAGGGCCGTTACACAGTCTAGCCTGCTGTCGGAGGCCACAACATACAGGAGAAATGCTGCCATATAATGACAGACGGCAAACACGCTTACTGATCGCGAACCTTATTATAGCCCATCATAGAGCAGGGATTGCAACGGCTACGTGAACTCTATTAGCCGGGGAATATTGGAAATGACACGAAGTGGAACACCTCTTTTTTTCTGGTTGCTATCGACGTGCGAGTTCCGGATATGTTGTTAATGCAATAAATTGGCACAGTGCCATGCGTTGCAAGAATGACAATAAGGCCACAGCAAGTAAATTTTATGGATGATTTTATCCTACGCAGACTCCAAATCTAATGCGAGCGGGCGAAAAAACAAACAAGGCGGGCCAGTTCCTACTTTTAAAAATTTTGACTCAATCATTGTACACATGGTTTTTATTTAGTGAGAACATCACATATACACAGCCAGCATCACATATCACTGCATCAAAGTAAGAAACAAAACATTAAATCAGAGCCTTTTCTTGTCTCCTCTGTTCATAGTTATCTGCCATCCACCTTCCGGCATGGCAACAGACATCCTTGACCATTTTCGGCATGTTGACCACTGTCAGAAGGCAACGAATTTTTTTTTCCAAAATCAGGCGAAAATGATTGCGCGCGCTGATGTCATCTATAAAAATTACTTGCTGTGGCCTAATAACGCTGTTTAATGAGCTGTATTTTAACTGATCCCATTTACTATCATACGCAGTAGTAGACGATTTTGTATGAGGCCTAAGTAATTATTTCTAAGGCGTATGCTGGATTGACATGCGTAGGCTTGTCGGGCTGCCATGGCTATGTGTGTTGAACAGCCAAAATTTTCATAAAATTATAGTGGATGTTATTGATATTAGAAACTATGTGTAACTTGACATAAAACCCATAAAATTCTATTGTTGAATCGAAAATTACTAAATTTAGCAAAAAATGCCTGTCAGAAAGCCGTTGCCATGGCAACACAAAAAATCATTATTTTATTCCAATGATACAGAATTGTTGCCAACAATATTCTAGGAAAAGTCACCAAGTTTGACCGTTCTAGCACTAGCCGTTCAGACGCTATGTGACATCAAAGTTGGCGCGGGCACTTTTAGCCCCCCCCCCCCGTCCAGATAGGATTAAATAGACAGATTAATATGCAAATTTCTCAAGAAGCAACCTCTTGTTTGGTAATCGTGATGACTAGAATTTGCCCTGTACATAGGTACTAAGTACTGATAATCGTTGAAATGTATCATGCAAATTAGAACGTGAAACACCTCTATTTTTGGAGGTTACGGATCCGCTGAAACTAGTATTTATTCATTTTTATATTAGCTCTAATATATAATCTATGCACACTAACGACATATTTCTTGTCTGCATGGTGTTAGGTCTTTAAATTACCCGTATATGTATGTGTGTGTGGGGTGGGGGGGGGGGGAAGTGCAACTTTTCAACTTAACCTTAATGGACTGTAGTAAGAGACGTGTTTCCGCCGTTCTGGGCAGTTCTTCAGTTCAACATTACCTGGATGGTTCAATGCCCGATGATGGCTATCACAGAAGCGCCCAAGGCCGGCAGCACCACAAGCAATAATAGACTTCAAGACTGAGCTGAACTCTGAGTCGTGCCGACTCGAGAAAAACCTATTACATCTTTCTTTTGATCACCTCTCATTCTTATTCAGAGTAGAAAACGGGCTCGACACCGTGAATGTGAGTTAATCATACCGTCTTACGAGACATTCCCGGAGGTTGGCACGGGGGCTGCCGCCGATCCCCCGCGGGCGTCCGCTTTGTTCCGAAGACTTCACATCTGTGGCGAAGGGTTAACCTCTTTTGATACGTTGCTTTTGATGTAGAGTTAGAAAGAAGATACTTTGATCAGGGTTTTTGACCGCATGGATGTCTCATTTCATGTCACGTACACGTACATGTGCCGGGATACAATTTAATGATGTCGCGTATAGATTTTATTGCATTTTACACCTATTGTACTGGCGTTTCATGGGGAAAATGTTGTAAGAATGGTCATCTCTAGAGAATGGCTCAAAAATGGTATCAAATATATCAATGTATTACGCATTAATTTTGTCGAACTCATGCCTCCATGAAGCGTTTTGTAAATTTTGTTGTTATATTTTGTGTCTTTTGTGTGTGATTATGACATTAATTATGCAAATTAAGTCCTCATTTGCATCCACTGCGGCCATTTTGGTCTGACTTCGGTGGTCGGCTGGTGGTCAGCTGGTGTTCTGCCGATGTTCAGTTGTTCAGCCACTTGTGTATTCTGCTGAACGTTACGTCACAGAAGAAGTGGATTTCTAATTTCTTGACAAAGACTGGAGTTGTACAGTCGAAAATCTGAGTCGAAAGTCCGATTACCCAATGTTGGAAAGTCCAACGTTGGAAATTACAGTTTGAACGTAATGACGTTTTGCAACACAGATGGACTTTCAAGACAACAATGGAACCCCCTTTAGACACAGATCTAGAAACGGTCCAACTCGCGTATCCCACATGGCATTAGCTAAAGCACAGGCCGACCAAGGTTGGCTTGACGTTCATGAGCATTTTGACCAGATTTTACTGCCTTTCCAAAAAGAATCGATTCGAATTTGGGTTAGATTTGAGTCGAATTTATCTCCCGACCGCGCCATGACCTTCTCCCGAACACCTGCCAGTCAACCAAATCCGAACCTCCCATTCACCTCCGAACGTCTTAAAATCTGTGAAACATTTCCCCAGTCGATCCCCAAAGAGTAGCCGATCTGGCAGAACGTTCTCACGACCTATTCCCAAGCAAATTTGTGTAATTTGTAACATGAGCCCATGCGAAATCAGAGCCGTTCTAGTAGTAATCTGGAAATTCTGAAGTGTGATACTTTTACTGAACATGTAATTGTTTTTAATATCGCCAATTGGAAAACTCTGCCTTGTCCCCCCGACGACCTGGTCGGTCAAGGGACTAGGTAGGTGGGAAGGTAGATAAGTTACTTGTAACTTGTATTTTCTTTATGATTTTAAGGTATTTCAATTTTAAAAATCGTTGTGAAGATATGAATGATTATGATGGTTGTAATAATTTTGCGTTTGAGTTTAGCTTCAGTGTTTGGAAAATATTTTTTTAATGATTGGACGTCAAATTCTGTAATATCGTTTATCAGTTCAGCCTCCGGGCTCCGACTGTTGTGATATGGTTGATGTCATAATAAATCATCACACAATTAGATCTTACGACATGATGGTACGTTTTTTTTTTTATTTATTCAGAGGCAGAATGATGGTTACAAATGAAAAGACATGGACTAAGTTGCTGCGAACTCAAGTTAGGTACAACTTATATTCTCGCAGCCACTTTAACAATGAAAGAAAAATATTTTACAAGACGTTGCAGTACTCCCATCTCTCGCTGGGTTCCGTGGTGTAGCACCAAACTTCCTGTTGACACCGGCAGTAGTTCCGCTGCATCCCGGCCGATGGGTAGTCAGCAGGTGTGTAGTCGTGTTGATGAGGTGTCTGACTGTCCCAGCGTTGACACGTCTTGCCTGTCATGGTCACAGAGACTGTTCCTCGGTAGGATTCCCTATCTTCGTTCTGATGACCTCCTGATGAATAATGGAATTTAAAAAAAAAACAACAAATGAATAAAATCATAAACGCCATAAACGCTCCATAGGAAAGTTCATCAGGCTGGTAAATGATTTAATAGCAAGGCACCTTTATTTAAAACCGTTTGCTTTGCATGACCGTCTGTCTTCATCAGGGCTCATATCAGTGGCGGCGGCAGCGGGGGGGCAGGAGGGGGCGACTACCCC
>NW_017804575.1:531749-540347 GCF_001625305.1 Branchiostoma belcheri
CCAAAAAAAAAACATTGGGAGGGGCGCGTTGCCCCCAAAAATTCATGCTGAAGTTCTAGTGTATTGTCTCTAGATGTAAGGAAAAGCCAGCAAACAGTTCGATTTCTACCTTAAAACCGCTTGTAAAACGCATTTTCCGCGCTGCGCGGCCACTTGAAATCTGAAATCACACGAACGCCGTCTTCTACATTGTACATGTAACGTTAGGGATTATAGCGAGTTGTAAGCTCTGATTGGTTCACCCCCGAAAACCTGCGCTCTTATTGGTTTATCAGCTGTGCATTACGTATTACTAGGAATATGGCGCGAGTTTCTCACGCTGTTGAGAGGTTGTTCTGCTGACCAAAATAGATATCGTTTTTCAGCGCTCTTCGTAACAATATCGGTAAAACTGAAATCCAGCTCTTCTGAAGACAACATGCAGTTTATTTTCGCGGCACACCGTGCCCTTCCCAACAGCACAACAGTATTTTTCACGTGTGTAGAATCGTGTATGCATCCATATTCCTGGTCCGCTGATCCCGCACCGCCCCGCTCGAATTTCCCGGAGCCGATGAGATCAAACCATACAAGGTAATTTTAATTAAACCAAGGACTGCGCGGCAGGAATCGTCTACAGGCCCGAGGATTGCCGCCAAAAACACGATAGGACTGGACACAGGCTAGTCAAAGTAATGATAAACGCGTTCTTAAATCAAAATATTTTAGATACATACAAACTAAAGTAATAAGTCTCCAAAGCTATGAAGCATTTCATTTCTGTGCCGCGTTATATTCATAACATGTCTTGCAATCTTTGTCTGCTGCTCCAATTAGTCTAGAAAATAGTAATAACTACGTTTTTTAATTATCAAGAGTTTCTGATTTCGTATTGATGCGTCTGTCGGACAGTGAGAACCAATTCGTCCACTTCTTGAAATTCTGCCAGTGAAGTTCCCAGGTTTGGCAAAGAAGAATGCATATTCCTCATGCAACTACTATGAAATATCTACCACTGTTCTTACACCTACAAACGTCTTTAATAGCGAGGTGTAGGTTACTATATAGAAGTAGTAAAATACCAGACTGTATCACTGTTTGTACATAGATCTTCATATTTTATATCTCTCGATTTTGATTTTATGTTGAGTTTGAGCCGCACATTTTAGCTGACATTTAGCTATATGCACCGTTATCTTTTCCAAATTTAACTGAAGATGTTTGTATGTTTGGCTTGTCAAGAGGATGTGTAAAAGATCAATGTTTTTTGTTACTGTGTGCGCTTTAATGGCAAAAAAACACGGGTAATTTAATTACCACGAATTCTACAATTCCACAGAACACAAATTAGTCTACCAGCCCGTGTCCCAGAAATAGAATATGACGTCAGATATTTTTATAATGGATCTAAGTCGCTATAGTCGGCCACCATGTGGAGCTTTGTGCCAGAAACTCTGTCCCTGTCGCTGTCGTGGTTAACATAACGAAGTCGGTCAGCCACCGTTTACACACTCAGGTACTGTACATCCGTTTATACAGGTACTGTACAGGCATCGACACATCTGCTGTTTATCTGTCGAGTGCGATTATCCAGAAAGGAATCTTTTCTGAAGTGACTGATATTAGGCTGTGATATTTTCATTATGTTTGTAAGGAGGGTAGTGAATGTCTGTTTAGGGTTAGTTCTGTGTCTGGTAGTGCCGTGTGTAGATGCTGGGCAGTTGGGACACTGTCAGAAGATACCAATGCCAAGCTGCAGTATTGGTGACGGATTAGAGTACAAGTATGATACTGGAAAGTATTTTTCTAAGTGGAATAAAGACTCCTACTTCCTTCACGAATACCTAGGACCTTTCATGAACATCCATTCGTCAAGAATGTATATGTCCTGTTACAACTGTTCAAGTAAAGAAAGTGTGTTGAATATTAGTAGTGTTGAAGTCCAAAGTCCATCACAAGAGGACAAGACAATACTTATGATTATAGAGCACAACATCGGTACCCTGACTACTGGTGATACCACTGCAGTCTCCAAGATACCGTGTGGTACACAATGCGGTGTGTGGCTAGTGAATTGTAACATAACAACCATAGAGGCAGGAGCGTTTTGTAAAGTACCACAGGTGACGACCCTGGTCATCTGGCGAAATAACCTCCCAGTCCTGAGAAGCGGCACGTTTGAGGGGATGGAGGGTCTGGAACAGCTACTGCTGCTGGACAACAACCTGGCATATCTTGAGGTAAAATGTCTATATTCAAGTATTATAATCAATTATGAAAATTAGGATAATATTACCATAGTGGCAAATAACAGGAATTTTATGCCGGCGATCTTTGTAAGTTAAGTAAAAATGTGAACATCATGTACATAAATCATCAAACATCTACATGTGATCCTTCAGACCGGCACATTTGAAGGTTTGCCCATGCTACGGGAACTTAGACTTGTTGACAACCACATCGTGACGACAATACACCCTGACGTGTGGCGTGGACTACAGCTCGAAGGGTTGGACGTGAGTGCAAATTCATTATCATATGTAGAGCTTGGGGCACAACTGGGCTTGCAGTCTACCCGATGGATCTATATCGTAGGCAACAAACTCCAGTCAGTAAGGTTCGGTATGTTTGCAGACCTTGTAGAACTTAAGGCGTTGTACCTGCAATTCAACGAAATCTCCTGGATTGCAGATGGGGCATTCCGTTCCAATCAGAAACTGGAGATATTAAACCTGGCGGGGAACAGACTAACATATGTTTCTGGCCTTTGGTTTAGATTGCCCAGATCAATGTCAATAAATTTGAATAGAAATAGAATTGCTGTAGTCTATCCAAGGTGGGGGGTATTGGGAATAGATATACTGCCAACGAACAACCCTCTGCGTTGTACGTGTGCGAACAACAAGCTGTATCAATATCTGTGGAAACACTATAACCCCAGGCGGCAGGTTACTTTGCAGTCTATATCTATTCTGGAAAAAGAGTGTCCCGCCTCATCCCTGGTAGGGAGTCCTCCCATGCCAGTCAACATCAGCGCATTGCCTTGTCCAGCACCATTTATAGAAATCACGACTGTAGAACAAAATCTAACGCTCGGGCAATGCAAAGTAGCAGGCACGATGTACTGGGAAGACCTGCCCGAAATGTCCTGTATTTTTTCCGATGGTTCAATATATTCCATGGACATAACGTATAACTCGACAATGACCCTAAAAACAGGGAACCAAAGTGTTGAGGTGGAGACCAAGTTGAACGCTGAAGGCTGGGTTAAATGTAAGACGAGTAACCGTGCGAGTAATCATGTAAGGCATCAATTATGTTCTAACTATATGGGGAAGTCCACTTTCACACTTTGGTTTGAGGGCGCGGGGATGTGTGGTTATAGAAGCAGCTTCTGTACTGTTTCCTCGGAAATTGGGTCCCATACAACAAAATTCAGGGTCGCACACTCTAACTTCTCATGTCCTTCAAAGACAACGTCTAGCAACACAACTCGGCAAAACACTGCACCTTCAGGCAAAAGCGATCATAATAAAGATATGAGGTTCGTGGTGTTTGCAGCGATTTGTGGGTTTTTGCTGGTTATAAGTATAGTCTGGTGCTTGAAGGAAGGAATATGCCTAACTGTCGAGAATAATGACGTCATTGAGGACCACGATAGTTTGAATGAAACAGACATTGGTCCTTACGCAGAAGGTCGCATTGAGGACCACGATAGTTTGAATGAAACAGACATTGGTCCTTACGTAGAAGGTCGCATTGAGGACCACGATAGTTTGAATGAAACAGACGTGAAAGGTCGTGTTGAGGACTGCGAGTCTCAGTGCGAGACTGGTGCTTTTGGCTCCTTAAAAACTGCTCCTTTCGAGCAATGGACGCTGAACAAAACTAACATAGAGCGAGGTGATTCTGACAACGTCATCGGGGAGAATGTGAGCGACGCAACCTGCTACAATTTAACTGGTATTACCTCTGTGGTGGAAGGTACCTTTGCAAACATACATGACCAGCATAACCCTGACTAGGTATAGACGCTGCCTTAACATTCTCGTTTCGTTAAGAATGAAAGCGACCACTCTGCTGATGATCTAAAGATGTGAAAAAAGCCCTCCCTACCCTGGTTTCCTTGCTTTGTTATATTCATTCGCACATACAAAACAATAACAATGAAGTATAAATAAAAGTATTTTTAAAAATGCAGGATGAGGGAAGAAGGTATAAGGCTTATACGATTCCCTTCCCCATTGATATTATATGAATATATGAGATAAAAGAAAGAACAAAGAAATATATAACAAAATTTGACTACAGATCAGAAGGAGGCCTTAGAGGTTATTTAACAATAAGCAATTAATAATATAATCAGTAGTGACATATAATTACAAGACAAGAAAATGCATAAGATAATAGCATGTATTAAAAGAATATGAGATATTTCACAGTCGAAAAAAACATAACAATACAATTGTTCCAATGCAATCTGACAATAAACGTTCTTGTTAGCACATGTGCATACATTAACAGGATTAGAATGCCCCTAATACTCCTACATGTGGAGATTTAGGGCATCAAGCTTGCATGGACCTGATCAGTGGAGGGGCAACTAGAAGTGTCACTTATTCAGACAAGGGAGTATTTTCAAGAATTTTATTGAAAGCTGATGTGACAATGCATGATGTGTTGAAATGAAATCTATTAGTCATTGTCTTCATCGAGGACATCAGATTCAGATGTCATCTCGGGATCCTCCTGCACCTTTCCTTTCTTGCCTCCATAAGTTAACACAGACAATTAATAAGAAAAAAAACCTCTTCCACTAATATGGAGTGTTCCTCATACGAATTTAATAGGTCAATTACAATACCTTTCAATATGTCTATACATTTCAAGGCGTTTTCAAAATTAGTCTAACATATTTTCCTGACCCATGTCCCGGTCATTGACTCCAGTTAACGTTAGTAGCAAAATCTCTGCAAACCCAGGAAAGGGCAGAGTTGCTGACAAATTGAGGTTACTAGAAGCGTCATTTATTCAGACCAGGGAACATGCCAACAATCATGGTACATGCAGTCCGCTAAGTTTTAGTGTTCACCCTTTGAAGTGGGGCTTACGTTAGAACCACCAAACTTAGTGACTTTTCCTGAATATACATGTATCTGGCAACATTTTCATATTAGTGACTTCGGACTATGACAACTTAGTTTTCTCTGCAAAAAGTCTAATATTCGAACAGACATATCATATGTTCTGTAGCAGCTGATGTAGGTACTATTAAAGACACGTAAGTGGAGGTGGCGTCTATGTAGACATAGAGAACTTACTAAATCCTACTGTAACAATCGTTTGAATTGGTTCTTACATTTTCGTCATCACAAAGTAGCGAGGAGACGCCGAATTCCCTTACTAGACTATAGCACTGCTAAAGTGAGAATGTGTAAACTATTTTTTTATATCTACATGTATGAATGTTAGACATCCATTGAAACAATTTTTCAAGGACAATTCAAACTCTACCACTAGATGAATTATAGAGATTATGCCCGGACGTTTCGAGTGACATCCGCCAGTCTTCTTCAGCGTAACTAAACTGAGCATACAGAACTAGGTATCAAGGATCACATGTAAATGACCTAGAAAAACCGGTTGGACATGACGAGGACTCTTAAGTGTCACGGACCCTACAAACCCTACTCCACTCTGAAGCAGAAGTTGGTTCTCCCTCAAATCTGAGGTTATCTACGGACTGAAGTGTGACGAGCCTCACTGCAACAACATCTACATTGGAGAAAGCAGCCAACCACCAAAAAAAAAACAAGCAACATGGTAGAGCTAATGCAAGCGGCTACTCATCTGCCATCTAACACCATTACACAACATCATCAGGGACACTCTTTCAGACTGGAAGCAACAGACATTCTCAACCGAGAACCACGGTGATACGAGCGCGGCCTTACCATTACAGATACAGATGCAGAATAACGGGTATACAGATACAGATACATAATATCGGGTATGCAGATACAGAATACCGGCTATACAGATGCAGAATACCGGCTATACAAATATAGAATACCGGCTATACATGATACAGAATACTGGCTATACAGATACATAATGTCGGCTATTCATCTACAGATACAGGTCTACAATTGAATCTACAACCCTAGCTTGAAACGGCATGGAGGTCAGAAGTAGATCCTTTAGTACTGTCTTACCACAGGAACTACCTTAATCTTATATAGATTAATACTACGGATATGTTTGTACTTTTTTCTGTCAGTTCATTTTATTGACAATTGATATAAGAGAGACGGGTGTCACTCAAAATCGTCCGGAAATAATCTCTGTAATTTATCCAGTAATAGGGTTTGATTTGTTTTTCAAAGTATTAATTTTGCTGTCACATGTACCAACCTGGCTAGTAACCTTTAAGTATGTTTGTTTGTACAATAAAGGAATTTATTCATCGACTGCTCAAACCAAACACTCTCTGATGTCTGTGTTTCTTGTTGTGTTATTTTGTACTATTCATACTACGCAATATTTCAAGGCTTGTGTGGAATGTTGATTTGTACTTTTGTAAATAAATCTTATTTCAGCCAAAAGGCAGCAATGTTTAACATCTGATCAATAAACCATCCATCCATCCATCTATCCATCCATCCATCCATGATCTATCCATCCATCCATCCATGATCTATCCATCCATCCATCCATCCATGATCTATGCATCCATTCATCCATTCATTCATTCACCCATTCATTCACTCATGCTCAGTACTGGCAGAATAGTCCATACTTTTCCGTAATTTATGTATTTAGTTTAGCTCTATCAAGGTAGTATTCTTCATTAACAACCGAGAGGAATTTACCTGCCGATGTTTCTGTAGACCGTCTGGCGCCTGTATAAGAAGAGATTTTACATAGTGAAAGACAGAAATATTTACCTCTTTCAGGCTGGTTATCTCTCAAATGCAGTTTTGAGACTGCTCTTAACAATACGGGCGGAAATTGCGAATTTATGTTTGCAATAAGGACCAGGAATAATGTGTTCTTCGGAATGTTGTGTCCATGAATTTTTTATGACACTTTTTATATCATGAAAGAAGCCCACTGGTTGGTGTATGGAAGGGACGATAGTCTAATAGAAGTCTCACAATAGGATAAATGGAGAAACCCTTAATCCTAGGATTAACCCAAATCCATCCACGGTGACCAAATCCATCTCCTCATCATCTTTCTTTCTTTCTGAAAGTATTTCATGGAATACAATTATATCATAGCAACGACGTGACCAAAGCGGACGATTCCAAAGACTTTTCCTTCTTTTTCATAATCAAAGAGAAATCTTTCTTTCCAAAAATTTTCTATTTACTTCATAAACGGACATATAAACCGACAAGATTATACAACCATTAAGTACGCAAACGCAGTACAGTGGCAGTTCACAGCGTTTTCTCTCCTAAAACCTCCTGGATGGAATAATCCTCGTCAGTGTGAAGAACAGTGACGCCGGCAAAGTGCTGCTCCCTCCGCCGTGGCGCTACCAGACACACCATGTTTACTACAAGGATTTTTCTCTTCTACTTGCTGCAGTTCTCAAACTGCCCAGGTAAGTTGATTATGCTTTATTCTTTATTTCAGGCATAACTCGCCAATATAAAACATACAGATAAAAATATACACAATGACAATGCCAGCATTAGAAAATATGTCTATAAGTACAGTCTGGCCCAGATACTAGTATTGCGGAAGAATTTATTGCGGAATATTACATCAGGTTTTAGAACAGATTGGATAATGTTATTTGAGGACTTGTACAGACGGGATATGAAAGAATAACATTGTTTGCGCCATGTGGCATCGGATGTGTCAGTCCTATTTACAGACGGGATATGAAATATTAACATTTTTTGCGCCATGTGACATCGGATGTGTCAGTCCTATTGTAAACAAACATTTAAATTTATTCTAAAATTCCACTTCAATGGTGTTGGACTTTTGTGGACCATGTGACGTTCAAACTTATTGTTTTACCATTAAATTATTAGAGAATACTCTGCTTGTAAATTTTCATCATTATAACAGCTTTGATATCATTTATATGACCAGAAGTTGGCGTCTTGATAATACACAAAAGACTACATATAGAAATAAATGATTTCGGATTTATTTTTAATTTGTATGTTATATCGTAGGAAAGTACACGTGTATAATACAGTTATGTTTTGTTTTGTCTTGTTTATTGGTTTATTGGCAGTTTACATTTAAAAACACATCAATATGTAAAGGATTATGAACAACGAATGTGCGGGACAACCCAGGAAACCTAGGGATTTATCGAGGGGGTTACCCGTCAATACCATTTTTTAAAATTACTTTTTACATACGTGTATTGCACATAGCACACATGTATTGTAAATACGGGAGAAACGAAGGAAGTTGTTGTTTGTGTTGGCGCTACCCATAATACACTGCTTCTCCCAGCATGCAATGAAATCCAAGAAGAGTCGTCGCTGAAACATGTGCTATTCGTACTTATAAGCGGTACTTTTGTTAGGCCCAACACCACAATACAGAATTCGTCTTGTTCTTATTTAGTTCATATTACACTTAATT
>NW_017804575.1:540663-547809 GCF_001625305.1 Branchiostoma belcheri
TGTATTATGACAGTGAGGAAAATTTCCTCCTTTGACTCAAGCGCGATGATACAACAGAGAAATTAAAGCCACATACGTCGGCAGAACAGACTGTTTGGGTCAATTTAAGGTGAATATTTTCTTGAGTTTCCTCACAGAAAATGTAGATGTAATTAAACTATGTGCTCATTTTATACTGTCGACCCTTTTAACCCTAATAAATAGTTTACGTCGAACATAGTATTCCTTTTAAAGCTTCATAATGTAACATAAGGACGATACAATTTTTTTTGTTAAATAAGTTAAATCAACCATATTCCATTGCGTATAAGTACCATTCAGGAAGCAGGGTTGCCAAAATGTATTACGAGTGTGTCCAAAATCTAGATAAAAGTTGTCAGCCATGTTTGTTTACATTCTGGTAGTTTCTGGTGGCACCTCAAACTGAGTTTGTCTCATGTGAGCGGTTTTAGCACCAACAGCAAATATTTTTTCAATGAAGAATTGCAATTTTGATGCAAAAATGTTACATAATGCTCCCTTTAGGTTAAAAAAAACTGTGCAAAATGCTACCAAAGCTACAAGCAAATCCATCTTTACCAAAATATTATAAACAACAAATGGTTTAAAAGTTGATATGAGTGGACTGTAAAGTAAATAATAAATCTTTGACATGTACATGAGCAACGTTATTACTGCTATTAGAAAAAAAAACTATAGAAAATCTAATATCTTTTTCTGTTTCTTTTTCTCCCAAATGAACAGAAAGTGAGAAAGGCCGCATGTTGTCCCCAACACCATTAAAACCTAAATCTACGACAGACGTTTATACTTATTTTCAAAAATTCGGATTAAAGAACAGTAAAGAAAGAAAATTCTCCATACATTGTTCCTATTACACTATTTTGGACACGTGATGAGACATTCTGCATTCGCTAGCATCCTGCCAGTGTGACAAAGCTTTAGACACTGTATCCTGGTCAATTTTGGGAGCAATTTCCTTGATGATCGCCATCATTTCAGACATGGAGTGAATCTTAGTCTGCCTGAGTGTATGGTCGCCTTGTTCCTCCAACAGAAACCAGTCCTTGATCGCCCGAAGTCTGTCCTTCTGGAACGTGATGACGCGCAAGCTTTGCAGAAACTTTCCCGGAACGGTGTAGACCGTGTTCATGGGTTCCCGGAAGAACGCCAAGTCCCTCGGCTCGAGCGTGAAGTCGTAGAATCGGCGCCAGGTACCAGGTTGCTGTCCGGGGCCCAGAGGACGAATGTCCCCGCGGCGATGTTGCCTTTCGATCAACTCCCCCTTTTTCACAAACCTGTACTCAAGAAACGAGTGCTGGTAAACCGGCGACTCTTCCTGGAAGTTGAGAGGAATCGCCTGGAATGTTGGGTGACCACATCCGACCTCTGCGAGGTAGACGTCATCTCTTTCCGCCACGTTTCGCACACCTATAATGACGTGGCTAATCGGATAGGAAACACTCGAAGATATCAAGAAGACATCATAATCCAGCGCTTGTAGCAAGTAGAAGAAGAAGACGTTTTGCGTCATGCATAGCCCGCCCTTTCCCGACAATACGTCTTGTTTAACTTGATCTGGCGTAGGGGCTGCTCTGTACTTTGTTTCCGTAGAAAAGAGCGTTAGGTTTTGAAATGGTAAGGAGTTGTGATAGGAGCGGATGGCTTCATTCAGAAGACCAAGCTTATCATCCACTAGTCTCCTCTCTGCCTCTGTAATCCTTAGATCCTCCGCCAAAAAATTCAGAGCCTCTTCCCGGCTAAGCATCGTCTGAAATCATTCAACAAACCCATCGTTATGAATGCACCAGGCATGAACTATGTCTATGACGTATTGCTGATCAGATAGTTTACATGTATCAGTAATTTACCCAAAAGACGGTCTAGCTGGGAGCACCCTGGAATAATCAGTCAGCCCGCTGGTTTTCAAAATAGACGCTGCCTGGGCTTCAGGCCTAGGTTAGTTTTACACACGTACTGTACATGTAGTTAGCTAAGATCGTAGATTGTGTCTGCTGTTAGTTCTCATCCGTAAATAATCACATATTGTATCGGTAACCGGACTAGTAACTATATCAATAGATCCGTAACATGTAAGCAGGTCACTGTACTAGACTACTATTGTATATCCTCTGATGAACCTGGCTGCAAAGTGTGCAGCATTCAATCACAACTACACAACAATACATACAACAGCAATAGACCCGGCTTTGCGTATTTCTATTTCTGAATATTCTCGCGGTTAGGGTTAGACAGTAAGACCCATATATTACATGAAGTTTAATTTTTCACTTTCAGCTATAAGGAGATGCAACGTTGCCATGAAATTGGAACCAACATTTTTCTTAATTTCACTGCTTTGCAAAATAGAACCAGAACAGGATTGACTTATTTACAGGCATTACAAATTACCTACCAACATCTTGTAAACAGAGAAGCTTTACCCAGGATGGTTAACAACCTGATTATTTGAAAACTCTTCATGGACTAAAAAGAAAAATACTTACACACCCTTCAGTGTGCCAAAAGCTGAGCTAAGATGAAACTTGAATCCCATCGACGAACGCTGTTTGTTCGAATTTTTATGCATGGTCTTCTCGGCGAAATTGAGAAGGCAGAGTCGGACTTTGGATGGAAGTATTGTTTGCCCTTTGAACTGTCACCAACCGGTGATATTTACAGGTTACGGTCGCTATATACGAAGGCCCACAACGACACTTCCATACACCTCTTCCACAGCCCTTCCGCACAGCGCTGCATATAGTTTGCTTATCAGAAATTTTGTATACATTAAAATTGTTTATTGGTAGATGTTTGTCCCAATATTTGACTTTAAGTGCCACAATGCACGCACTAAATTTGGTGTTTTAATAAGAAAAGAAGACCGTTCAAGATCATTAGCCCTGTATATAAAATGTTTCAGTACACATTCTTAAAATTCTGTTTGATAATTTCCAGGACATTTACCGGCAGTAGAGGCGGTTTCCATAACTGCCCAGTACGCCGTGACGCACCAGTGGGCCCGGGGGTTCAGCGGCCGGGTTATCCTCAGCTTCCCGCACGGGGTCAGCGGAGGCTGGAACATGACTCTCGACTTCGACCGAAGAATCAACTCAATCGAGGTAAAAACTTAGCATTTATTTATTTATTTTATTTCTGTATTCTTTAACCAGGGTAGCACTAACTCAGTGACATAGCACTGCTTTACAGAGTGGCCCTGGGTACGACACATATATACACGGAAATACAACAATATATACACCAAAAACAATATCATAAACGTGATCCATTACTCGTAATCAGGGTCATGCCAGGTCGTGAGGGAGGGAAGTCAGAGGTCAAGTAACTGAGCATACAGTGTTCTGAACGTCTGTATCGACGGTGCAGTTCTAACACCGGGTGGGAGTTTATTCCAGCCCACTGCACCTCGATAAGCATGAAAAAGTTCATCTTTGTTGGTACAAGTCATTACGAAATAAAGAGTAAACTTCCAACACTTAGATTACGGAATTGGGACTTACCCAAATTTTCGGTTGACTCCATCAAGGAGTTCATGAGGTAAAAACTTCTCTACAGCCTCATTTCAGTACATCGTAATGTTCTCATCACGGAACTAAGATATCCCATGCATGTAGTGAATGAACATTGTACACGGTGTGTAATTTAACAAAAACAACGTCGCCGACAGAAGACGGTTGCTTGTTTCGTATCGTATGCTAGCTTTAGTTATTTATCCTATTTATTTTCTACCAAAAAGAAATTGTCCTAAAAAAGCGTGCTAACTGCATTGAAATGGGCTAAAGATTGCAAACAAACAATGAGGCATTGTTTTACCAGATTATAAAAACATCACGTCTGTTTCTGTCTGGTAAAAAAAAAATGGGTCAGCACCCCCTATAGCCCATTATTTTTACGAAATAGTAAGTCAAAATCTCTCTGGTTTATAATCAAGTCTCGTAAGCTAGCCATAGCTTTTTTTCTTGGTGGTAACAAACAATAAGTATCTTGTTTGGGTGTTATTTTGAACACTTCAAAGAACGTAATGATGACGAAAAAGCGGTACGAAATAGCGGTAATTGTCAATATCGGACAGTTTTTCCCCGAAATTGCATGGGATGCCTTTAAGCTCAGGACAGTGGGTATTTGAGAAATCCAAGCGCTATGAATGATGTAGTATAACTTTCGTCTTTTTTTCGAGCGATTTTTGTTTTATAATATACTGTTTTATTTCATATAGATCTGGCGGGCTGACATTACGGGAACCAATAGCAACCGTGATGTGTACTATCTTTCCAACAAGTCTGACAACAGCGACTTACCGGCCGGCAACTATGAGATCACGTTTAACGCGGAATATACAGGAACCGACCCTGTATTGACAGCCATTTACTTTAAAGGACAACTCGTATACGGAGACGGAGGGACACCTGCAATAGCTGCACCTGCAACAGCTGCTACCCCAACCATCACACCTGCTCAAGTTGCAGCTGCACCGACAACACGTGATGCCACTGTGCAGGCACAAACTACCAAGGTTCTTCTTTTGATGTGTACATTCGCAAATATGACGTATTTCCTTTGCAAATGATACCTGTCTAGTTCTTTCCTTTTTTCGAATCTGTGACATGGAAGCAACAGGTTCTTCATTTGTCATATATAAATCTGTGTACTAGGTAAGGGGACAATAAAAATAAATTGATTTTGAATGGTAGAATGTAGACGATTACGGATTCAAAACTATAGAAATTTCACACCAGTTATAATAGTAGATACAATAACGTTTTCTTGCATTATGTAAAAATATGTGAACGAACGTGTCTAAAGATACGCTGCGTGTCGGGTTAAGTACTAGTGAAGACTTGAGCGACAAAATGCCACTCATGAAAGTATTTCTGAATAGGGAGAAGACCCAAACTGTGGTGACGTTGTAGTGCGAGCAGACAGTGAGGGCTATGGTGGTCTGTCCGGAGTGTGTTCTTATGGTATGTGTGTAGTACATGTATTGTCAATGCAGACACATTCACATTTCTAATGAGCTTAAACAAACGTCTAATCCTAAAACATGTCTGTTCTTACATCCGTAAATAATTTCATCAGGTTGGTAAACGACTGAATAGCAAAGTTCTTTGATCACAAACATTTATTTTTCATGAGCCGACGTTTTGATGACCGTCTGTCATCTTCATCAGGGCAATTCTGACTGGTTTACTGTTTACATCAAGAATTGCCCTGATGAAGATGACAGAATTCGAAGGTCATCGAAACGTCGGCTTGATGAAAATAAATGGTTGTGATAGAAAGAACTTTTCTATTCATCTCTGTTCTTACCTTTTCACTGTCACAGAAAAGTTAAATTTACAGCGTACCGATAGACTATAGTGCTAGTGCTAGGTCTAGCGGTAGCTTAAGCTTACACTATAGTGCTAATGCTAGTTTGATCGTGTTTATGTACACAACTTTTCATTTGATGTGTCATTTACAGTAAAGGTCTCATTATGCCCCCCTCCATGTAGGATCGTTGCGACGCACACCGACAATCCGCACAGCAACGTGGCGTGCTGAGGAAAGCCACGCCCTCGTCAATCACCTCATCAGTGTGAGCCAATCAGAGAGCAGAATGGAGTGCTGCGCGGCGTGCCTGAATGACGTCAACTGTTGCTCTGTGAACTACGAGGAGACGACCGGGAGATGTGAGCTGAACGGGACAGACGGCCGGACCTGCCCCGCCTCTGTTGTGCCTCGTGAGGGTTACGCCTTCTATCAACCAACGGAGTGATA
The DNA here is from genome assembly GCF_001625305.1 of Branchiostoma belcheri. Taxonomy (NCBI): domain Eukaryota; kingdom Metazoa; phylum Chordata; class Leptocardii; order Amphioxiformes; family Branchiostomatidae; genus Branchiostoma; species Branchiostoma belcheri. The sequence continues at coordinate 546,442 of NW_017804575.1, forward strand.
CAATCCTGAAAGGCACTCAATGCAATTTAAGTGTGAAAAAAACAACTACAAAAAATATTCTGGATTAAAAAATCTGTCTGATATTGACATTTACTGCTATTTCGTAGCACACTTCTGTCATCATTTCATACTTGAAGCGTTTGAAATAGACCAACTGAAAAAAGCTACGTGCGCCGTCTCTTTATTTTTTGTAACGCTCAAAAAAAGCTAGAACAATGCACCTATCTCCGTCATGCATCTGATTTTTGCTTCAAAGATATCAGTATGCTATGGGAGAGGATTAATTCAACTTAGTACATTAAAAGAATAACCAGAAAACTGACTGAAAATTCAGTTTTGCTGCCCTGCAACTTTTATTACTTTTTATCTATAATAATCAGTATGTAGTGAATTGGCAAAACATCTCCAAGTAACACCAACATGTCAGCTATAACCCCAGTTTGGACAAAACGCATGTACGTACTTTCAATCTTAGCGCTGACATGAATTGTCTGGTTTCAGAAGATGACTCGTGGGCTGCTTTATCTACATAGAAATGAATTGATTCCGTCTGCATATTACAAATGTTAAGGTTTTGATGATATAAAAGTTGATTCCTTTGATGTATATAGCTTTATTCCTCACGTTTTGATGTATACCTAACTACTAAACAGTTATCCAGCTGCTGCCATAATGCTGGTATATTAGAACACATGTAAAAAGGAATATAAGAATTGATATTGTAAAAAATCAATCTGTATAATGAAATTATCTGGCCTCCCAAGCACTAAGACACTAATACTCTGCTAAGTTATATTGGATACACATATTTTGTGTTCTATTACTGTTGTAAATGTATTGTTTCATTAATTTTACATTCATTAACTTTGACATGTCTTTGGTAACTGGCTGTGTTATCAACAATGTGTCATTGTAGTTTTTCATGTATGGGCATGGCGTAATATGAATAAAAACTTCACGTAATTATAAAGCTATCGTTATTCACGAAAAAGGGAAGAAAACAGAGTTTTCAGCCAACCCCATCACTACCAAAAATGCTAATCTTGTTTTTCTTCAGAGAAGAAAAATTTTCTTCCACTGAGAAAATTATTCTTCACCCAAGAAACAAGACTTTTGAAAAAAGTTTATCTCGGCCGCTGGCCATGTAGTTTTGTGTTCTTGGAGGATGTCCACATAGATTTGTGTAACTGCTAGAGAGGAAAGAATGTATTACCTAGTATGTTCATACCTGTAACACCAAACAGGGTAATAAGTTGGCTTCCATTATCATTTGCTTCAATGGAATTAGTGAAAAATGATCATTGCTAAATACAATATAACGTTAAGTATATGTAACCACTACAATAATTTTCATTTTATTTATTTTTT
>NW_017804575.1:550268-552795 GCF_001625305.1 Branchiostoma belcheri
AAAGAAATTTCAAGATTACAAGAATTCTAATCTTGTAAGTTAGAATCTCCTCTAGAAATATTTCTTCACCAAAGAAAAATCAAGATTTAAAGAAGCCTATTTTAGAAAAATTATCTCCACTCAAGAAAAATGAGAAAATTGCTCTTGGTGCAAGAACGTAGGTATACAGAAAATTTATTTTTTTCTTATTTTTTTCTTATTATTCTCCCCCAAAGAAAAATTTTCTTCCCATGAGAAAATAAGAAAAACAAGAAAAAGCATTTTTGGTAGTGATTGAAATCAGATTTGCTAGAGAGTCCCTACGAAAGCTAGGTACCCACCTTCAGCTGAGCCAACAAGCAAAATAGGTGTAAAGAACCTTTCTTAAGGGCACAACATTCGGGTCTCCCGGGAGTTCTACTTTTAGACTCTAAATGACCAGGCCAAACCAAATGATGAGACATATGTGGGTGTAGAAAGGATCATAAATGTACATGTATATTAGTCTACAAGTTCCAAAACCCAATTACTACCAGGTACATCATACATGGATAGTCTTGTCAGCTTTCAAACATCCACCCACATCCACAGACGCAGTTAGATCAGTCTAACGTCTAAAAGTCTAAATTCATGAACCCATTTCTAAAAAAATTTTAACGAAACCTCTTTTTATTTATTTATTTGAAATTGCAACATGGCAATACAATGTTGCCGCCAGGCAGCTGATAGCTGATATTGCGACATCATACACAAATATACACAATCGACACATACGTAAATACATTATCGATCAAGTTACAATAAAAAATTAGATATATGAAGTACTAGGGTAACTAGAATTAAATCGATAAACATTAGGGCTGAACATATCTGTTAAAAAGAAACCTCTTTTCTTCACGCATCTTGCATTTCACTACTATAAACGATTTTTCGTAACATCTTATGACCAATACAATGTTGGCATTTTTAGGGAGTATAGCGTTCAATATCGATGTTTCTAATTTACAATACTAGGCAAAACACATTTGCGGGGGCATAAAGTCCATGGTCACTTTCACCTAAGCTAAGGTCAACAACCCTAATCACAAGACCACCCTGCCTGCTTCGTTAATGAGAAGTAGTGTAGAAAGAAAAGTTCAGCATGCATGAATGGTCTACTATCTCTCAAACCTTAATAACTACTAGGTTCATCATTCAAACCTACACCTACGTTCACAGACGAAAAAGTTGGATTAGTCCACTGAAACTCCTCCCAAGGGAGGGACAAATTAAAGTCTAAAATTCTAAATTCATGAACAGGTTTCTGCAAAAAAATTTTTAACGAAACCACATTTCTTCAAACATCTTGCATTTTACTGCAATAACCGAATTTTCGTTTTATCTTATGAACAATACAATGTGGCCATTTTTCGGACTTCAGTGTTCAACACCCTGTTGGTTCTATACGATACCAGACAAGACATCTTTGCTGGGGAATTTATGACGTGCCCGGGATATGTTTATTAAATATTTATATCATCTCACTGCACTGAGTCTCTATTTCACTATTGTGGTCGGTTCTCTCTGAAGACAAGTCGCTCGTCGAACCCTTACTGTAAGTACAAAATGTCTGAAGTTTTCTTCTCTATATCTCCATATCACCTTACAGTAGCACTCCAAGGTGTAGGTAATGTAAATGTGTTGATAGGTTTGGTAATGCAATGTAATGTAATTTGTAATTTTTATAATGACTCCAGCTGTTACGAACTAACAGTGTGTTGTAATTTAAACACGGCACTACATTGTAATATAACTGTTAAGGCGCATCTATATTTTCCCCACAAAGAAAGAATTGAAATCTATGAAGATAAACCTCAAGTTCACCGAGTATCATGTTGCATATCGGAACCGCTAAAATAACATTCAGTAAAACCAACATGTCAGCTTCAACCTCAGCTGGAACAACACGTGCTTCACGCACGGATAATATGTCCCTGCTTAAACAACCTTATATTTCCACCGTAAAGAAATAACTGAACATTTATGACATCAAGTAAGCCAAGAAACATGTAATATATCACTATATGAGAAACCGCTTAACAACTTTATAGTAGTAGTAAAAGCACCAATGTAAAAAAAACAACCCCAGTCAGGACAACACGTAGTTCAAACTCATGATGTCAGTACTGACATGAAATTGTCTGGTATCAGAAGACGACTCGTGGGCTGCTTCATCTACATGATCTTCATCTACATGATACAAAGATGTATTGATTCTGTCTGACTTTTTATGGGTTCACCACACCACGAAGTGGTGTGGTGAAACCATATTGCTTTTTCTGATGTTTCTTCTTCTTCTTCTTCTTCTTCTTCTCCTCCTTCTTCTCCTGCCATTTTTTAAATGGATTCAGCTTCTTCATTTTAGGGCCCAAGGTCCTGAAATTTGGTATGGAGGTACAGTGGGCAAATACCCCTAGGCGTTTTTTAAATTATTGTTGATACAGGCTTTTTAGAATTGGTTTTATTGAGTTTTTTGGCTGTGTTATAGCAAATGTATTACTGTGTTAGT
>NW_017804575.1:552815-554109 GCF_001625305.1 Branchiostoma belcheri
CCCTTACTGTAAGTACAAAATGTCTGAAGTTTTCTTCTCTATATCTCCATATCACCTTACAGTAGCACTCCAAGGTGTAGGTAATGTAAATGTGTTGATAGGTTTGGTAATGCAATGTAATGTAATTTGTAATTTTTATAATGACTCCAGCTGTTACGAACTAACAGTGTGTTGTAATTTAAACACGGCACTACATGGTAATACAACTGTTAAGGCGCATCTATATTTTCCCCACAAAGAAAGAATTGAAATCTATGAGGATAAACCTCAAGTTCACCGAGTATCATGTTGCATATCGGAACCGCTAAAATAACATTCAGTAAAACCAACATGTCAGCTTCAACCTCAGCTGGAACAACACGTGCTTCACGCACGGATAATAAGTCCCTGCTTAAACAACCCTATATTTCCACCGTAAAGAAATAACTGAACATGTATGACATCAAGTTAGCCGAGAAACATGTAATATATCACTATATGAGGAACGGCTTAACAATTTTAAGTAAAAGCACCAATGTAAAAAAAAAACAACCCCAGTCAGGACAACACGTAGTTCAAACTCATGATCTCAGTACTGACATGAAATTGTCTGGTATCAGAAGACGACTCGTGGGCTGCTTCATCTACATGATCTTCATCTACATGATACAAAGATGTATTGATTCTGTCTGACTTTTTTCCAGTGGTCTTTACAGTGCACATAGCGATACAGGTTGAGGATAAAAATTGTTTAAAATGTGCGCTGTGTTCTGAGAATCAAATTATAGCAATAAGCAAAGACTAAACATGATCATCACCATCACAGAATTTCAACGTAGAACATCAAGGCAGACTGTAGCATTATTATAATGTTCGTAATTATACATATGTTATCTGACGCTGTTGAAATATGTTGTGCAATTTAAATGCAGGATCAGTTTGGTTTCTTCTTATGACTTACTACATATAGAATTAAACAAAGGAAGAGATCTTGGAGCCATGGCTGAAAATATGCCATCCAACACCGTACCAAAAGCAATATTCGTCAGAAACGAGTTCTTGAGCGAAAGAATGGCAAAACCAGCAGATACAGGAACTGTGTCACCCACGTTCAGGCAGGCTGCCGAAGGTGCCAGTCACCACATCTCTGGTAGATGTGAGGGAAATAAAGACAATGACGATGAAAATCTGTCTGACACTGCTGCTGAGAACAGTCAGACAATCGATATCGGCCCTGGTGACTTTGACACCTACGCCATTGCATACATATGCAAAGAACAGACTATTCGCATGAAGAAAGCCGTAGAAAGAGACC
>NW_017804575.1:554129-557733 GCF_001625305.1 Branchiostoma belcheri
ACTTCGTTGCTGATTGGCNTTGGGATTTAACTTGATTAACACCTGGCACAACGAAGCGATTTCCACCTGCACTAGAGCATTTCTTGCTGATTGGCTGTTGGGATTTAACTTGATTAACACCTGCACAGAGCATTTCCATACTGACAGTATGTCTTTATTCAAGTGTTTTGGTAGGTATTTCAAGCTTTCCTGCTCCAGCATTGGAATGCGGGGCATGAACGTTTTTTTTTATTTTGAAAATCAACAGTTTGCATTATGCAATTAAAAATCCAAACAATAAAGTAGGGAATAGCTATCCAACTGTTGTTTTAGTTGTATGTTACTTCATATTATAGTTATATCAATGTAAATCATTGTTTTCCCTTGTGTTTCTCATTCTTTCCCTGCCATGTGGTAAAATGTGGTGAACCCATCGCTGTATTTGCTCCAAAGCAAACATTGGCCTTTCTAGTTATACATATGTTATCTGCGCTGTTGAAATATGTTGTGCAATTTAAATGCAGGATCAGTTTGGTTTCTTCTTATGACTTACTACATATAGAATTAAACAAAGGAAGAGATCTTGGAGCCATGGCTGCAAATATGCCATCCAACACCGTACCAAAAGCAATATTCGTCAGAAACGAGTTCTTGAGCGAAAGAATGGCAAAACCAGAGACAGGAACTGTGTCACCCACGTTCGGGCAGGCTGCCGAAGGTGCCAGTCACCACATCTCTGGTAGATGTGAGGGAAATAAAGACAATGACGATGAAAATCTGTCTGACACTGCTGCTGAGAACAGTCAGACAATCGATATCGGCCCTGGTGACTTTGACACCTACGCCATTGCATACATATGCAAAGAACAGACTATTCGCATGAAGAAAGCCGTGAAAGAGACCAAAAACAAACCTTTTCAGCCAACTAAAACGGCGCCCGACAACACTAATAATGATAATGATACTGAAACTTCAACTTTCAATGCAAATGACAGCAACATTCACACACAAGCCAGGGATCCGAACCCGATGTACACACAAAACATGAACCCTCAACCGATGGACGCCGAAAACGACGTTAACCCCAATCCGATGTACCTGCAAAGCATCATGGAGCCAATCGCCAGCCTTGGACCCGCCAGGGATCCGAACCCGATGTACACTCATACGAACACTTCTCCGACGCACTCCAGAAACGATGTTAACCCCAATCCGATGTACCTTCCAAACAGTCCTGAACCCACATTCAAGTCAAATAAGAGAGATGACAATCCCTGCATCCAGACATCAGCTGATATACATCAGCAAGTCTTCTCCAGGCCAGCGACTGACAACAATGACAACCATTACCTTCAACCATATGCTGTAGCACGTTACCAGGATGATGATGAGGCAGCCTCGATGAAGATACCAGGAGACAATGAGGACCATCCCTGCATTCAACCAGAAGACCAAGAGCTGTGATGGCGGCCAGCCTTACGCTGCTAGATACCAAGAGGATGACGACAGTGGCAGTGCTGCGTCTAAAAACAGACATACAGCCAGTTTCGTATCTGAAGATGAGGTCATTCAACCATACGCTGCCGCATACATGTGCCAGGGTGACGCGGGGTGGAACACAACTTCAAGAGACACTCAAGCAAGTCTATCCTCCCAGAATCAGAATCAACCAACGGCGGCTTCAAACAACATCAATGATGTCTCGACCAGCCCGTCGAGCAATGATGTCCTGCATGCACTCGATCCGAATCCGATGTACGCTGCCGCAGACATGTGCCAGGGTGACGTGGGGTGGAACACAACTTCAGGAGACACTCAAGCAAGCCTATCCTCCCAGAATCTACCAGCGGCGGCTTCAAACAGCATCAATGCCGCCAATGATGTCCTGCATGCACTCAATCCAAATCCGATGTACGTGCCAAACGTCCAGCATCCTGCAGCGCACGGTACGAACTTTATCAACTTCATAAACCTCTTGCTGGAGAGAAATTTTTGAATTCTTTTATTGTCATTGGTAATTCCCTTGTTGACACAACGCCCTAAAATACAAATCATTATATGTATTTTCAATAGCTCTGCTCAGTAATTATCCTGGTGAAGGCGACAGTTAAAAATTCGATCCCTATGTACTAATTGTTGTTGGAATAAAGTTCCAACATTTCACTATGATAAATACCAACATGATAATATTTCAGGATGTACGCGTCGCCGAGTGATCTTTGCAGTTGGAGCGGCTTTCGTTCTTGGGTTGTGCATCGTCGCAGGAGTCTTTCTCTGGTTATTCTTAAGCGCCAGGCTGTCACAGGTACATGTATGTTTCTGTCTTATCATAGCCTTGTTGGCTTGTCGATTTGTTCATCATTTCCCGAGACAACCATCCCTTTACATTACCCGTATACTTTTTACGGGTAATTGGCATCACTGTCAGTATACATTTTGTACATGTACCTTGTAACCTGTACTTAAAAGTCTAGACAGATAAAGTACAGTTCAGTAGATCATTCCTACCCTCTCCTGAGTGTATAGTGAACGAGCTCGAGCCCAGGAATGTAGGTCATCCCCCAGCAAGGTTTTCCCAAGGGTTTTCATGATCAGGAATTTGGACTGTGGGCATAGATGTGTGTCAGCAAAATTCCAGACATGCCTGTGGACATTCCATGCCTGTGGAAAAAATTCCTGTACAATTCCCAGAATTCTTGCAAACTGCACACAATACTGTACCATAAGGTTCCCCCTTTAGGCGTCGCAAAAAAAAACAGCAAACAGATGCTTTATACACACAAGGCTTAAACTTTTCGTATTGTTGCTTTGTCGGTGAGGTACCAATTCCAGGATACTTTTGAAATAGGCAATTATTATACTTATTCCAATATAATTTGGTGCTAAAATACATTGACATCGGCCTGTAGCTATCAAATTCAGACAGGGTTCAGATAATTTATCATGACCTCCATGAACCAATTGCGATAGCCAGCAATGACAATATAATCCTCTATTAACAGCAGACAGCGACCGCAGATACTACCACTGCTGCTGTTCTTACTACTGCTTCTGCTACTACTACTACTACTACTGCTATTACCACTACTACTGAATGCTCTTGTTCTATCCCGAAGCTCCCGGCAGTCTCCAACACCCCACATCACAAAGGTGAGTCTAACACAAATATTCAAGAGACAATGTCTTAATCTTGGTCCCTCTGTGTCTTTAGACAATGTCTTAAACTTGGTCCCTCTGTGCCATTAGACAATGTGTTAAACTTGGTCCCTCTGTGCCATTAGACAATGTGTTAAACTTGGTCCCTCTGCGTCATTAGACGATGTGTTAAACTTGGTCCCTCTGCGTCATTAGACAATGTGTTAAACTTGGTCCCTCTGCGTCATTAGACGATGTGTTAAACTTGGTCCCTCTGCGTCATTAGACAATGTGTTAAACTTGGTCCCTCTGTGTCATTAGACAATGTGTTAAACTTGGTCCCTCTGTGACATTAGACAATGTGTCAAACTTGGTCCCTCTGTGTCATTAGACAATGTGTTAAACCTGGTCCTTCTGTGTCATAAGACAATGTGTTAAACCTGGTCCTTCTGTGTCATAAGACAATGCCTTAGACTTGGTCCCTCTGTGT
>NW_017804575.1:557753-557910 GCF_001625305.1 Branchiostoma belcheri
CATGGCAACAAGAAAAATCATAATCTTATTCCACTGATACAGATTTTTTGCCAACAATATTTTAGGAAAAGTCACTAAGTTTGGCGTTTCTAGCTCTTGCCGTTCAGACGCTATGTGACATCAAAGTTGCCGCGGGCACTTTTAGCCCCCCCCCCCC
>NW_017804575.1:557962-565288 GCF_001625305.1 Branchiostoma belcheri
GCTTAGACTTGGTCCCTCTGTGTCATGAGACAATGCTAGGATATTGGATTGGACAATGAACAAGATTATTTCTTATGGTGAGTAAAAGAAGCTATATCTGTATCTGTATAGCCGGTATAACCGCCTTTCGGCGTAACACACCAGCTTCGCAGGCACGCGGCGCGGCGGCTGCTGGCCCTATATGAATCAGGGCCCTTGTGTGTGGGGGGTGTGTGTGTGTGTGTGTATGTATGTGTGTGTGTGCGTGGCGTAAATTAATGTAAATGGTTTAGATTTTAGTTTAAAAATACTTTTTATCACTCGTGGCAAAAGGTTGTAACGTAAAGCAGGAGAAGATCACGTTTGGCGGGATGGGAAAAGAACCTGGAAAATTCTTCGGGAACGTCGGAGTTGCCGTATCTGCTGACAATGAAATATTTGTGACTGATTTCGATTGGAAAGACCAACGAGTCCAGGTCTTCAGCATAAATGGGACCTATCTCCGCCTCCTTTCTACAGTCGTGCCGGGTGAAAGTAAGACAATGCGCCCTTATGGTCTAGCTAGCGACGCGGAGTCTGGCTACCTGTGGGTACTGGGGAGAAGGCATGTCGTACAGTACAGTAAGAACGGACAGCCTATCAAAAAATTTGACGTGAGCCTCAAGGGCGTCTTTCCCGTCATCGCGATGGACGTGCGCAACAATAAAGTTATTGTGGGGGACTTGAATACAATTATGGTGTTTGATCCAAACGGCTCTCGCATTTGGAGTTCAAAATTGCCTACGGAAGAGGCGATCATGGGCGTCACATCGGACAAGGAGGGAAATGTCCTGCTGACGGATTGGAATAAAGGCGTCTACAAGTACAATACCTACGGAGTAAAGATATTTGAATTCGGCACCTGTGGAAAGGGGCAATCGATCTCTCCCAGAGGTATTTGTCTGGACACCTCTGGTCGCATCATTGTGGCGAACGAATACAACGACCGAGTAGACATTTTCACAAGTCAGGGCGAATTTGTCCGCTCCATCGCAGGCATTAAATTCCCGCAGGCTGTCGCTATGGGACCATGTGGAGAGTTGGTGGTGACTAGCCGATATAACGTTATTATCTTCCCACGACACATGGTGCTTCCTTGAAGCCCTACATTGTGTTCCCTTTATGGTTGATTTTGTTATCTCTGCACGACTGATTCTCTTTTGTTTATGTACCATACATATTGTATTATCAAATGAAGTCGTATAAGCCCACACGAGCTGGGCGCGGGAAGCCTCATTCATTCATTCATTGTAACGCGTAGATTGTCAAAATTGTTGTCTTTGAGAGGAAATTTGCCAGTCAGTTACACGTCTCATTACAAAAGTCTTCATCACAAGTCTATTGTCAAGTGATTTTTAGAGGATCTCATTACACAAGTCTTCATCCCAAGTCTTCATAACATACTATATTGCAGGCCAGTGTTATGTATCAGAAACCTTCCTTCGATGTATAACAAATTTAAAATTTCTAACGTCAAAGTAACCATATCTATTGTCTAGTGGTTTTTCTTTTTTCAAAATTTGATGTATAGGAGTCTGTAAAGAAACAAAATTAAAAGTTACTAAAGGTACAGGTTTGTGTCAACATGTTTTAAATCTATACAGATGGCCGATTATTATAGCAATGCATGATGCAGAGCATGGAACCATGGCCAATTTGTAAACACAGCTATAAGTCCTGTGTCAGACAACACGATTCAAGTTTGAAAATGATGAGAAATTTTAGCAACAATGTCAATATACTTTAAGACAATTACTGTAGCATAGCATGATGCAGAGCATGGAGCCACTTCCAGGACAGTTCAAGTTTGAAAGTGATGCAAAGCAATGGCGTAACAAAGTTAGTTACTTCCGGCTCCCTATTGTCACTAGCTAGGCACCATTGAGTATAGCACCCAGGCCAGAGCCTCGGATGAGGTATTTTTTTAGAACAGGGGAAAATCATTGCGTGCGCTGTGTGCGCATTAAATTACTAGTAAATCAGTGTGGCCTAATACAAAGCATTGTCTTAAGCTATTGGCTCAGCAACCAGTTCGAACTTCTTGGGTGAGTTCGTTACGCCGAAGACCCCTGTGGTGGACGGCTTAGTTGCGCCCTCTGGCAGTTTGAAAGTGAAGTGCTGCAGCAGGGACGTGAAGAAGACGAAGAGCTCCATCTCAGCCAGCTGTTTCCCCAGGCACATGCGCGGACCTACACGGGTTAGAAGATGCAATCCTGTCTATGTTGGCCATCTGTCAAAGATTACACTTTCTAAAAGTTCCCTCAGTCATTGTCAAGTTTGTCTATTTGTTTGTACATGTCTTTGAATAATTCTTTTATCGCAACGACTGTTTTTATTACATGCTGACGTCACTACCTTGTAAATGATTCCCCGGGACACGAAGTTGCAATAAGGCTCCTGTACTTTCTATTATAACTATTGATAGATTAATTCTTTGAGTTTGCATGTAGACACATATTACAAACATTAGGTATGGAGGTAAATTAGATATAGATGCATTACAATCGCTTTCTTTTCAGTTTTGCGGGTGCTTCCATAATAAGATTTAAAATGATTATTTCATTGAGGAATAACAAGAGAAAGACAAGGAACAGTTGAGTTTACGAGCACATGTGGTACTACTGTATCACTACGAAACAGTGAGGTAAAGATTAGCGGCGACGTGATTTGCTTGCTGAGGTCGGAGCAAACAAACATTTTAAGTTTGGTACACACACAAGGCAGGCCTGGTGTGAATCTACACTACGACACTTCCATACACCTCTTCCACAGCCCTTCCATTGCTGCCAAGGGATATACCTTCCATCCATACCGTTTTTCCCTTCCACACTGTGGGCCGTGGAAGAGCGGTATGGATGGAAGGTATATCCCTTAGCAGCGCGGTGTGGAAGGGCTGTGGTAGAGGTGTATGGAAGTGTCGTAGTGGGCCTTCGTATAAATGAATGCCTCTTACCGACACCAAAAGGAATGACGTGGTCGTCCCTCTGGTACCGTCCCTGGGCGTCCAAGAAGCGACCGGGGTCGAATTTTTCGGGGTTCGGGAAATGTTCCGGGTCGTAGTGCACTGACCACAGGTTGGGCTGTAAAACAGGAATACGCAGGAATATGCAGTTTTTGTTTTTCTAACAGCAGAGTCACGGGAAGTCGTATAACATATGAATAATAAAAAAGACGAATTATGGAGGTAAGTGAGGGTATAGTAAAGTAGTGAGGTAAGTCAGGGAGGGAGTGAGGTCGAATTGGAGGTAAAAATGGTCTCCCTGCACTTAAGTTGGGACTTAATTGTAGGGTTAATAAACTTGAGGATTGTATTTTTATGACCGTCTCCAGGACCCCAAAATGTATAGATTTTGTACAATGTACAAAAACAAGTAAAACTATTTTAAAAGAATTTTTAATTTTTTAAAGCCCGGCCCACTGTACCTTCATACCAAATTTCAGGTCATTTGTCCCTAAAATGAAGAAATTGAATCCATGCAACAAAATGGTAGGTACTGGAGGAGAAGTAGGAAAAGAAACATGGGGAAGAACAATATACCTACGTTATGGACGGAAACAATAATCAGACATTAAACTCACCAGCACCGTCGTTTCCTCTGGAATGTGGTATCCATGGAAACTGGTGTCACGTGACATGGCGTGGAAGACACTAATCGGCAGGATGGTGGCCATGCGCGCCACCTCCGTCAGCACGGCGTCTGTGTACGGCAGCTGCGCACGGTGGGTGGTGGACGGCGGCTGGTCGTGTCCCAGGACAGTGTGGATCTCTTCTTGGACCTGGAAGTAAAAAAAAATATGTCTATCCGTGTATCAACCTTACATCATTAGGTTGATAAGACACTGAGTAAAGAGACTCTTTTTACACAACCAAGTGTTTTATTTAGCCGACGTTTCGGTGACCGTCTGTCACCTTCCTCAAGGCAATTCTGACTGGTTCACATTGCATTGCAGCACTAGTGTTCTTTATACTTCGTGCTTTTAAATAAGTGACCTCCTTTTTGTGTATATATCCAACTTCCGCACGTTTGGGAACGTATTGTAGATACATTTCCCAGTAATCCAATCACGCATATGGGTAGATATGTAAATATTGTACATTTGGGAATGCATCTGTAGCAGCGACACCAGTGCTGCAATGCAATGTGAACCAGTTAGAATTGCCCTGAGGAAGGTGACAGGCGGTCACTGAAACGTCGGCTGAATAAAAAGACTTGGTTGTGTAAGAAGTACCTTTCGTTGGATATCCGGGTTGAGAATCATGTACAGAAAGGCCCAGTACAGAGTAGTGGAGGTTGTTTCAGAACCGGCGGCGAACATGTCAAACAGCACTAGTTCTGTGTACTCGTCAGTGAACGTAGTCTCGCCGATGTTCTCGCGAGACTTGGTTTCCTTGACGTATGAGTCGATAAGGTCCCGGATGTCATTGGCATCGAACGTGTCCTTGTGGGAATCCATTTCTTCTTTAATGTAGCCTCTGATGACGCCCAGGACGTCTTGAATAAGTTTCGTACCTCGCCCCATTCCCGGAACGTGTCGTAAGATGGGGAAAAAGACCGCCAGTTGACCCAAAAAGTTGAAGGCAAACCCTCGGTCAAGAGCGTCCATCAAGCGAGTAAACTTGTCGTCGTTGTATTCAAACCTGATGAAAAAACAAGGAAGCTGAGATTTCAGACTTCTAGGAATCTTTTTCCGTTCTTTGCAAGTGTATTAGAAGTGATTTGCATAATTACGGGAGAATAATTGGATGGACAGAAACTCATACGATTGTACAATTTACTTTACTACAAATAAGGCATTATACCATTAATGGAGACCTAGTAACATCCTCAATCAATTGACCCCCCCCCCCCAAAAAAAAAGGCGCCGGCCAAAGCGCCGCCGGCCTCAGCCCTGGAAGTAATATACAATAAAATTCAATGATGTTGTGGCTCACATCTAGGTTGGGAAAGAAATGTGAAAATGTTCGTCACATTTTAAAGCTGAGGCTACACTAATTTAATTAATCTGGTTCGCTGTATCTTTCTTATTAATCTAAATCAACTCCAAATGATAATATGTCGGCAAGAACAGTTGAGGAAAGTCAGAGTTGTTACAGTTTTTTCATCTAACATTTTAGTAATGTGATTGCAAGTTTAAAATTAACGTTAATTGCTTTCATTAGAAACAACAATTTAGTATGTTGAATTCTCGGCTCCTATATCGTAGCATTTGGGGATTTTACAGGATGCCTCGGCCTGCTTTTTTTGTTTTTACTGTTTTGCTCTATCCCTTCATTTTTTTCTGACAAAGTACAAGAACCAACAAATGCTATATTAGTGTGGCGTTACCTGGATCCGAACACAATAGAACAAATGACATTTGTGACTGCATTCTGCACCATGCGGCCGATGTCGAACGGCCCGCCTCCCATCCTCAGGATTTCCGCTTGTAGAGCCTCAGACTCCGCCAGGATCTTCCCCTCCAGACTCCTCTTCCCGAAGCCGAACTCCCGCAGAGACATCAGGGTGAACTTACGGTGCTCCTTCCACGCAGGGCCGAATGGAGCCGCCACGATGCCTGGAAAATTCGGTTCCTCCCTTTATTCATTTATTCATTCATTCATCCATCCATCCACCCATTCATCTATCCATCCATTCATCTATCCACCTGTCCATCTATTCACCTATCCCTCCCTCCATCCATCCATCCACCCATACATCCATTCATCCACCCATACATCCATTCATCCACCCATACATCCATCTATTCATCCGTCCATCCATCCATCCATCCATCCATCTATCCATCCACCCACCCATCCACCCATCCATCTATCCATCTATCCAACCAACCAACCATCCATTCATCCACGCACCCATCCATCTAACCATCTATCCAACCATCCATCCATCCACGCACCCATCCATCTAACCATCCAAATGATCCATTCATCCATCCATCCTTCCTTCCATCCTTTCATTATAGATTTATGCACAGGCCTTTTTTTTCAATTTTGGGGTATTGTTAGACGAGATGTAAAAAAAATAGACCAGTCCTGACTGCGCATTACAATATGCAGTTCAACTTCAACCTATGAGAAAGAGGCTGTTTCTGGTTCGACCAATGAGAGAGTGGCTGCATGTCAGTCGAATTAGTTATTTTTGTTCTTATTTTGCATTTTTACGTCTTGACGGAGATGCACGGGTGGGGTTTTAGGGTCAATCTATCTCTGCAAACAAACTAGATCGTCACGTTAATTGACCCCGATCTCCTATTGGCCAAATCGATAATAGAATTGACGGGCAAAGTAATAATATATAGCGATAGGGTACAGGGTTACTTACCTAGCCTCTGTGGGTTGAGGAGCGATACTATGGCGTTCACTGGTCTGCTGGAAAAATCTTCTGCTGTCTTCACCAGGGCCTCGTAAATGACGTCATATCCGGACAGCACAACCATGGTCTGATTCCCCAGCTGTATCCGGTAGACTGGCCCGTACGTCTTCGCCCATTCAGTCATCGTCACAGCAAGATGCCCCTATAGGTAAGGGTAGGGGATAGACCAATCGGGAATGTCTATCACAATTAGTACTTCAACCAATGAGGAGATGGCAATTAGCGGTTTAACCAATGAGTGAGCTGTTACGTACGTGCTCGTCGGTTTTATGTCTCTATTTTGTATTTCTACGTTTTCATGGATAATTTTTGTTGTTTTTAAATTATAGTAGATGGCTACGTTGGAATAATTGAGAGTAAAAGTAAATCAAAACACTCGGTAGAAGTGCCCAATGTGCTTAGTCAGATTCTTTAGAACCTAAAATATGCGTGTAATCTCCCTCTGCCAGGCGATGACAAAAGAACCACTGACCAATGTTTTGAGAACCCATGCATACAAGTGTACCCCTAAATACACTCGCCATTTAAGGGGAAAAGCCGCGCGGCAGCCATTTTGACCTTATAAAAGTAAACATCTGACCGATCAAAATCTGGAGGGGCAGTCGTTACAAAGGTCATTGGTATTTCAACATTACAAAGGTCATTGGTATTTCAACGTTACAAAGGTCATTGGTATTTCAACGTTACAAAGGTCATTGGTATTTCAACATTCGCTCTGCAATAAGTAGATAACGAATTAGTGCACACCCTCTCGAAATTTAGAGAGGGCGGTATAAGAAGCTCCAAGTGCATGAACGAATTTGCAAACATTATACGTTGAATACGGTGGAAGACGAACGCATTTGATCTCAAATTGTACCCTCTCATAGCAATGAACGAAATTAACTCTTTGACGTAGCCTCCAAATTCTACCCCAACTTTTTACACATATACA
>NW_017804575.1:565392-566214 GCF_001625305.1 Branchiostoma belcheri
AAACTCCCTCGGCGTGTTATATCTTCCAGCCGCGCCCTCAAGCCTGGTAGAGGCTACTTGAACAGAGGAACTGGTCGATGGATCCGGAGGTTGAATACAAGAGGCCTTTTGATTTTAAACCGCCTTATTATATATAAATATTAGTGTACGTAAGCAATGGGAACAGCCCAGCACCCTGACTATCGTTTTCACATATTACCGTGTCGGTATTGTTTTTGGCCTGTATGTATGTGTGTTTGTGTGTGTCTCTCTATGAGTGTGTGTGGCTGACCTTGGTACTGCAGAGGGTTTTTTAAACCTTTAACCTGGACATGTTACGGTCTTGTTTTTTCGGTGACTTTCATGTCAGGGACAAGTGGTTTGAATTTGGTACCCCTTGAGCTTGTTCTGGAACCACACGGAGGTTTCTGCTGTTGCAACAAAGCACACACACACACACACACACACACACACACACACACACACACACACACACACACACACACACACACACACACATACGCACGTACACACACACACACACACACATATATACAAGTACCATTACGTTGACAAAGTAAGACGACGTCTCCATTTGTTGTTGCAGTTGTATCACGTTTGCCATGTATCACATAGATGGGTTTGTTAGATACAGAGGATATCTGACAATTCTGGATTTTGATATAGAGTTGACGACATAAATGTTTTGTCAGCGTTTTCGGTCCGGTGATTTCTAACTTAACAAGTCCGGTATTGCTTCCACACTGTACAAACACTGCTTTGTACTATACTCCCTGCCAGGATGACCGCAAAGTTGATGCAGAATGATAACTTACTTAACTG
>NW_017804575.1:566234-632392 GCF_001625305.1 Branchiostoma belcheri
GTCGTTCGTCGACAACGACACACACACACACACACACACACACACACACACACACACACACACACACACACACACACACACACACACACACACAAAGCATAGCACGGCGGTGCTTAACCTTTACATGGAACGATTTGCATTTTTTACGAATACGAATTTTACGGAATCACGAATTTTACGGAATGCATACGACCCATTACTTGGAAACATACCATCCTTACAGATTGGAGGTATTTCTCGTACAACGATCTATGGTCTGAAGACGTCAAATTATTTGAAAACATTTTGTGAAAAATGCCATCAGGGGTAATGTTCAATCATCAAGCTTCAAGCACGTGTATTATTTAGGGCCATTCGAATTTGTCCCAAATTTAGCCAAACATTCGCGTGTGCAGCGGGAGGTCTGGAAAAAGGAAGAGACATCGGTTGTATATTGTCTTTTCTGATTGACAATTAACAGTTTAAGGTGACTCGTAGGAAATGACAATATTTTTCTGATTGCTGCTTTATCGTTGATAATTTGTGCAGGCCAGTTTGGGATACAGAAGATAGTATTACCCTAATTCATGAATTTCACACTTCCCATAATGCCTAGTAAAGATCACGGATATTGATGGGATATGACGTAAGAAGCGGATATACGTATACTAATCAGAAAAATATGTAAAACGATAGAAGGTACATGTACGTCATTTTCTTCTAAAAAAATGCAATTATGGCATGCGCTTTATACTAGATAAATAATTCAAAACAATATAATTGACCAGTTTGTCGATAAAACTTGTTGGAAATATTACATCGAGGAGTGGTAAGTAGTATAGTATGCGGAGAAAGTGGCTTATTTCAGGCGGCGCTGTCAGGCGGCGCAGGTCATGGGTCATAATTATTGCCGGTGGCACCTCCTCAGCATATGGGTAGATATATCGATATGATACTTTACATGTTGAACGTATAGATATAATGTGTGTTTATGATCATTATAGTATATTCCGATATAGTAAATATGAATGGGCTTGTGATTCTATCCATGAGGAGGGTGTATAGATGTCTGAGAACTATGTATATTTCCTCCCGTCCTCCAACTCCCGAAGTGAATGAACAGCTAGTGAAGGCATATGTTCCACACACGTATATCAGTAGGTAGTACTCATATGTCATATCTAGTTATCAGAAGTGTGTATATGTCTTTCATGTGTATATTCCCTCCTCCTCCTCCTCCTCCCGTCCTCCAACGCCCGAAGCGCATAAACAGCTAGTGAAGGCATGTGTTACACACACACACACGTACAGGTATTAGTAGGTAGTATTCATATGCCATATATACTAGGAGTGTGTATATATGTTTTTTCTTGTGTATATTCCCTCCTCCTCCTCCCGTCCTACAACTCCCAAAGTGAATGAACAGCTAATGAAGGCACACAGGTATTGGCATGTACAACTCGTATGTCATATTTAGTTATCGGGAGTGTGTATATGCCTTAATGTGAGCATATTTCCTCCTCCAACCCCCGAAGTGAATGATATAGTGAAGGTATTGTGTCCAAAACAGGTATCAGTAGGTAGTACCCATGTGCCATATCTAGTTATACTTTGTATCAGGAGTGTGTATTGAAAACATGACGACAAGGACAATGTTCATTTCACCATTTTAATAACTTCAACCGCGGATACCTATTGAGCAACGTCTTCTATTCTAAAGGAATGCATCAGTATGGTGCATACACGCTAATCGTTATACAAATATGAAAATTACATTATGATATACTCAAAGCGATCGACATCTTCATCGTTATCAGAAAAAAAAAGTATAAGAGACATCATCAACTACTCGTCAGATATCGAGTGGGAGGGTCGTGACACCGTCATTCAGCACTTGTCGTTTGGGATAGAAATAAGAAAAGGCATCCCTTGTTTGAGAGTACGTAAACATCTGATTATCTCTCACGCGGAAGCCTCTGTTCATACCTTTGCCATTTTCCCGTGTCTCCAAGACGTTGAGATATGTTTGATAATTAATGTCGTTGTCTTTCTTGCTTACCCCCTTACAGCTGAATTTGTCTTCGCCATTGTCATCTCCACCGAAACAGTAATAAGTTTTGCTACACAACCCCACAATGCCATCCCCGGACCACTCCTCTTTGAAGAGTCCGGGTGTACGTTTGTCGAAGGCAGCATTCTCGGGAGTGTCAGTGCGGGGAAACCAGAGATGTTTCTCTTTTTCGTACTCGTCACGCATGCTCGGTTTGATGACGTCCTCTAGCCTATCTGCGGAAAAGGCGATGTACGCCGAGTCGGTGTCCATCTCACAATATTGGAAATCTGAGGGGTCCACGAATTTAATCATGAAATCATAGTAGAACTCCAGCATACGGAGTTTAGCGTATTGATAGACAAAGAACCCAATCTGAATAGGCAAGTTGAATTTGATCACTTTCTTCGTTAGCTGCATCTCGAAGAAGTCGTCGGCCACTTCTTCCACGTGACGGAAGCGCGGGGTGTTGATTCTACGTGTGGCGGTGACAGCATCCCTGCAGAACTCGACATCCAGTTGTTTTTCTTTATTGGTGACGGTCTTGCCGTAAGCCGAATTGCCGATGAGTTTCATTGTGTCGGCAATTATCTTTTTGGACTTGTCCCTATCGCCGTCGCGACGAGCGTCGCTGACGCGGTCACCGAAAGCTCTGAAACACGCCTTAGGTACATATTCGAGCACCTGGTAAATATGGGACACTATTAGACCCTTCTCCAAGTACCATTTCAGTAAGGGCGTAGCCAGCAGAATCTTTTCGCCAAACATGCTGCCAATAAGAGACCGTCGGGGTTTGGTCATGATATTATTTGTCTCGGCAAACTCTTTCATGAAAGGGCCAATGTCGTCGATAGAGATTTCGGCGTTTTTGAAAATAGGCGGCATCTCTTCAAAGCTCTTTCTGAGCTCTGTGGGGACACTAATGTCACATTCGACCACACCGAAAAATTCACCTGTACAGATAGCGCGGAGGATTTGGTCTTCTGACATTTTGTACTTACTTTCAGTAGGTGTTTTGTACTGAGCTAAAAAGGCGGACACCCTGTGATCACACCTTTGCAATCGTCGCCACTGACACTCCCACATTTCTGTCACCTTGTACCCCAACCCTCGTAAATATTCTGTCGTCTGGATAGTTTTCTCAAATCTCTCTGACATGCTTTTGGCCGTAAGAACATTGGATCGGTGTTTAGCCGTCAGAGGACAATTTTCATGACCATGAAAGTAACACCCGTGGAACTGAAAGATTTCACCCGTGTCTGAACAGAAGCCGTCCACGGGAATTTGGCGTGGACCAATGCGTTTCTCGGTATTGTTGAATTTGTGCCGAATGACTTTGCCGTGCTGATACCCAACCCACTCCAGCCATTGAGTGGCCATGCGCCCTACACCTTGAGAGTATTCTCTCTTAAAGCCTTCATCTGCCCTGCGGCGTATATGACAGCCAGTAGGCATGTCCTGCATCAGAGACCAGAGATACAGGGCGTTGGCGTCGTAACCAATCACTTTCTGACATGTTTTGGGTTCCCTGCCCTGTTCCTTCATCTCGCGTTCCCGGATGCGGGTCACCCCTTTCTGGTGATGTCGGTGGAAAATGATACTAGGGCCACCGACTATATTGTTCTTAAAGAGTTTGTAGACATCTTCATTATCCATGCACGTGAAGTATGTGTCACCTAAGTCCATGAACAAGTATTTCATGGTGAGCCCCGGCACACTAATGCCGTCTTTAAACATGTCGATCTGCCGTTCTTTGTAAAAGTCGAACATTTTCTGCACAGCGTCCAGCATCGGCACCACGTCCTTATTGTTGTACCACGTCAGAAAGTCTTTGATGGTCCGCATGTTGTGGTCTTTCCAGACTTCCTGGCAATAGGCGTAATCCTCTTCGGTGATGTGCGCCATCTTCAGCTTGCTGTAGAAGGCTGGGGCCGGAGGTAGTTCCGTTGTTTCCAGTTTATCGAGGGAATCCATCCATTCGTAGGGGAAGAAACCTTTGGTTTCTGTGCACCCGTACGCAGCCAAAACGGCTGCATAGGTGAAACCAGGGGCCACGTAATTAGTCAAGTCCAGAAACTTTAGGTTTTCCGTTTCTAGGGACATGAAGTCGTTGTTCCTCTTGATGGGGCGTAGTCGGCTCTGCTGGTCAAAGAGGTAGGGGAAGAACACCTTCTTCATAGCGTTTAGATCATACTTGCCGGTATTAAAACCGATAACGACGAGCTGTTTCAGGTAACGGTCGTACTCGTCCATTAGTTTAGTCAGGTAGTGTCTTTTGCGTTTTGAGTCTTGATCGTCGGCGTCTACGCTTTCTTCTTCTTCCCCCTCATTCTTCTCATCCTCTCCTCTCATCTCCAGTTCAAGGTCCCGTTGTCTTCTGCGTTCCAGTTCTTCAAAGACCCATTCGACTTTTCGTCTCAGCTCGTTGTAGGCAGCGCTGCTGATCTGCAGTAGATACTCAATCATGTCTTTCACCACCGCGGATCGGATCACCGCTAGAAACGAAACACCGAGGTTCGGTATATTCCGGCACGTTAGAGCAAACACTCACGCTCAACAACTCATGGACCGCCTCCCACTGAAGTTTCGGTGTGTTGTTGTCCTTCAGAGGTTTTAGGAGACATTCAATGTCGTAAGTTGCGCGGAAAGGGTAGTACCGATCTTCTGGTGGTACCACTATTCCTTCGTCCTTGAGTTTCTCAAAGATAGTTGGCAGTAGATGGTAGGCTCCCCCAGGGTACTGGTACGATATGGCGCCGTCACATTTTAATTCGTGGCGATTTAGCTCATACGAATCTTTCCACTTCTTCCCACACTTTGGACAGGCGTAAGACTTGGCATATTTCTTGAAATCTTTGATGTAGCTGAAGTGGGTTTGATACAGGTTTAGATACATGGTGTCCCTGTGCCTAGACAGAGGACGTCTGACGAGCTCTGCAAAGTAATCATTCTCTTCGTCGGTCTCTTCGTTATTGGGCTGAAGAGAGTACACGTAAATGTTGAGCTGAAACAACTTCTCCAAGTCATCCAGCATGCCCAACGTCACGCCTTGAAACTCGTCTTTTGTCTCCCCCGTTTCTGTCAGGAATTTATGGAAATGGCTCTTGGTTGAGGCCTCCAGATTTCTACAGCTACCGCCATAGTGCGTCGCAAGGCAGCGGAAAAAGCATAGGTTGTCTTGATACGACCCATTTGAGCCGCGGTGTAACGGATCAACGGCTTTACTGTTCACGAGGTATGCGGGGAGACTGGGTGTCGTGCCGATGGGATGTCCGTTCAGCTTGGCCACGAAAAAGGTGACGTTTGGAACCGCCTCAACAATCCACTTGGAGTCTGGCCGCTGTTGACGTGCACATTCCAAAATGTCAATAGTAGCCACTTTGTCCAAGAAGTCTTCTACCCCACCTTCGTTTTCAACCAATACCGGTTTCTCTAGGAAACAATGGTTGTTCCTGCAAGCGTAATAGTACCGGAGTTCACCCGTTTCGGTGTTTCTTAGGATAAAGCCAAACGACACACTCAGTTTAAATGCGGTCTTTTGGTCACGAAAGACAGCCCACACTTTGCTGGACAATTCGTCAACACTTGTGGAGTGTAGACGGAAGTTGTATTCGTCTTGGACTTTCCGACCTCTCTTGAAGTAGGTGCGTATAGACTGCCACTTTTCCCTGTACACTTGCATTAGAGCGGCACTGCCCTGCTCTCCGTCTTCGTCCGGAGTTAGCAAGTCGTCCTGTATTTTCACCGGATCCTCTTGCGGGAGGCCCTGGTTCTCTTTCGACGATACGGCATGATCTCGCGCTCGTTTAGAAGGTTTTTCACCCTCGTCGCCATCTTCGCGTTTTCTTAACTTGCTCTGTGACTGTGACGATGAAGAGGTTGTTGGGATGTCGTGTTCTTGTAGATCAGTTGTACCTGACAAACTTTCAGGGTGAGTATTGTGAACACTTTGATGTTTAGTTAAGTTTTCACGCCTCGAAAAAACCTTGCCGCAGGTGTTACACACAAAATGAAAACTGCTGAGAGTGGTGTGCTTCTTTTCGTGACGTTTCAAGCTATCGCGGCGAGTAAATTTGTCTCCACACACAGCACATTGGTAGTTGGGTGACCCACCGTGTACCGATTGTTTGTGTCGGTTGAGCGAACGCTTTTGTTGGAACACTTTGTCACACTGGTCGCAAGGAAACGCCATGGTTCAACTGTAAAAATATAGAAGACCCGCACTTACGTTTTGGACTGAATTGAACTACTGGCAGTTACAATGCAGTCTATATTTTCCAGCCTCGTGCACATAAAATGATAACAAAGTGCATATCAAATGGGCAATGCAACTTGACATGAAAAAAAAAAAAAACTCGGCAACGCATCGAACGTCAGAACAATATCTGTGTCTGCGTTGGTTTGGGGAAAATCCAACAACATGAGATAAAACGTTGCAAAGGACAGAAACGGATGCAGACTTACCTCTTCGTAAATTTGTCGATGTGTGATCCACTTTTCTACCGTACCGATACGGACGTCATGTCACTGCAATCGTGGATCAACTGTCGTTTGGTTTCGTAGCTGTGCCCCAATTTATATAGTACCGGTGCTGCCAGAGGGCGTGCCCGGGCACGTTTGAGGGGACAATGGGATTACGTCACGGGATGAGTTGTCTGTGCGATACCGACACCGCTGTCCGTGACGTCAAAGGGACGAAGTTGGGCATGCTACAACATGAGCGATTTATTCACGAATATAATGACTCTATACTTGTCAGTCTTTTCTACCTATCCACAAATTATTCTGCAATGTTCACTATTTTAAAATTTATCCATAGTTTTAATATTACTATATGTTCTTTGCTGTGTACAGCTAAGATTCTTATTTGATTAACCGGACTGAATAGACCTCAAAATACAATCATGGTAAACTCTTTGCAGCCAGACATATGCGAAACATCACGTGAACAGACTCGGTAGATATAAGTACTACTGTCAGGTAGAGAATGGAATCATTTTCTCAAAAGCTATTGACCATGCCGCACGTTTGTGACGTTTGTGCTCGAAAATTCTCTCGCCTAGACAACATGCGGCGCCATCAGCGGGAACAACACGGCCAGGAGCCCGAAACAAAACGCCGCGTCGTGGACCCAGAAACTGGGGCTTCCAGGAACTTAGATATTTTTGATGACGACTCCAGCATGTCATCTGATAACGATACGGAAATACTCAGCTCTTCGGAGGAGGGAGAGGATATGGAACAGGACGAGGGAGAGGAGGACGAAGAAGATCATAGTTCTACTATATCTGTAGATGATGAAGAAGATTTAGAGGAATCCGATTCTGAAACGGACGGGTCCGTGACTAGTTCTGAAGAAAGAGAAGAAGAAGACGATGACAATGAAGCCGACGTGGAAGACCCGTGGACACTTTACCGGGATTGGACCGTTGTACAACCCCGAAATGAAGGAGAAGTTCCCCAGCGTGTCATCAGGGAGACCAAACGATTTGGAAGAACCTTCTATCTGGTAGAATTTGCCTCGTTGCCCTATAAAAGTACAACGATTGAATACGACAATAAATGGGTCTCAGAAAAGAACCTGTTGAGGAATCATGGCTACCTTGTTTTGTATTGAAATGACATGAACTCACACCCTGTCAACAGTATCGATAGTACACTCAAGATAGGTTAAGACAAAGATAATTGTTGTAATGTTATCTTACAAAACTATCAATAAAGATATCTTTCAACATGTTTGCGTGTCCGGGATTTTGTGTTACCGTCTTGCCCACTTGATATTTAACTATCAATTATTTGGTACTACCAACTCAAATAACTATTGTTAGGAGTTGGAGGACGGGAGGAGGAGGAGGGAATATGCTCACATTAAACACATATAGATTACACACTACTAATAACTAGATATAACATAAGTACTACGTACTAATACCTGTGTGGGACACAATGCCTTCATATTAGCTGTTCATTCACTTTGGGAGTTGGAGGACGGGGGAGGAGGAGGGAATATACACATGAAAGACAAATACACACTCCTAGTATATATATATATATATATATGGCATATGAATACTACCTACAGATACCTGTGTGTGTGTGTAACACATGCTTTCACTAGCTGTTTATGCGCTTCGGGAGTTGGAGGACGGGAGGAGGAGGAGGAGGAGGGAATATACACAAGAAAAACATATATACACACTCCTAGTATATATGGCATATGAATACTACCTACTTATACCTGTGTGTGTGTGTAACACATGCCTTCACTAGCTGTTTATGCGCTTTGGGCGTTGGAGGACGGGAGGAGGAGGAGGAGGAGGGAATATACACATGAAAGACATATACACCCCCATGAAACTCCTTCCTCTTCGCCCCCGCCGTTCTGCTTCGCCCCGCCCGTTCTGCTTCGCCCCGCAAAAAATCTGCTTCGCCCCCGTCGTTCCTCTACGCCCCCGGCGCAATTCTGCTTTGCCCCCGTCCTTCTGCTTAGCCCCCAATGGCGGCACAGCTCACAGTCGACACGAAAATCGTCTGCAAAATAACAATAAAGGCTGTGCCGCCAAATTTAAAGTAGCCCATGCTCCGACAAACATTTTGGACCACCTTTCTGCCAAGTGGCGTTGCACAAATCCTTCCCATTCAAAAGTTTACCCCTTCCTCACGGCCCGTCAGTGGTTCTTACGTTTATAAGTACTGGCGTTTATAAGTACAGCCGTGAGTGAAATTTCCCGCCAGTACTTATAAACGTAAGAACCACTGACGGGCCGTGAGGAAGGGGTAAACTTTTGAATGGGAAGGATTTGTGCAACGCCACTTGGCAGAAAGGTGGTCCAGAATGTTTGTCGGAGCATGGGCTACTTTAAATTTGGCGGCACAGCCTTTATTGTTATTTTGCAGACGATTTTCGTGTCGACTGTGAGCTGTGCCGCCATTGGGGGCTAAGCAGAAGGACGGGGGCAAAGCAGAATTGCGCCGGGGGCGTAGAGGAACGACGGGGGCGAAGCAGATTTTTTGCGGGGGCGAAGCAGAACGGGGCGGGGGCGAAGCAGAACGGCGGGGGCGAAGAGGAAGGAGTTTCATGGGGGTGATATACACACTTCTGATAACTAGATATGACATATGAGTACTACCTACTGATATACGTGTGTGGAACATATGCCTTCACTAGCTGTTCATTCACTTCGGGAGTTGGAGGACGGGAGGAAATATACATAGTTCTCAGACATCTATACACCCTCCTCATGGATAGAATCACAAGCCCATTCATATTTACTATATCGGAATATACTATAATGATCATAAACACACATTATATCTATACGTTCAACATGTAAAGTATCATATCGATATATCTACCCATATGCTGAGGAGGTGCCACCGGCAATAATTATGACCCATGACCTGCGCCGCCTGACAGCGCCGCCTGAAATAAGCCACTTTCTCCGCATACTATACTACTGTGGTAATACGTCATATCCGTGATCTTTACTAGGCATTATGGGAAGTGTGAAATTCATGAATTGACGACCGGAGTTAGCCAACATGCGGGGCTCAGAGTCTGACGAACGGGGGATGTAAAATCGTACATCAAACCTAAACATGGAAACGATATAGTTATCATGTTGGACAGGACAAAAATTCAAACTGGTCATTAAATGACAACTCAGTCCAATATTGTGATCGCAGAAAAGTTCATGTTGTGTCCCTACACTTACAGTGTGTCCACAAAAGTATCACATTATTCCAACTAAATTGCTGAGGTCACATTTCCAAACCAGGGCCCGGGTGAAGGAAATATATGAAGAATAAACACAAATTGCCCATGAGTATTTTTTTGCAATTGTGTTTTGTTGTCTTTTCTAACATACCTTTAGTTTCCGCAAACTTCCCAGCCGGGCCCCGGGTTGGGAACTGTGACCTCAGTATTACAAAAAAAGAAAGCACGTCGGCAAAACATACTGCGCTAGCGCGAAACCCTGATTTTTTTTCCTTGGATGTTTAGTGAAGTTGCGTAATAATTTTTGTCCATTGCAAACTTTTCTGAAACAACATTTGGAAACTACAGACGAGATGTTAACCTTATGTACGCGAATACGACCCTATATGAGACATTCTGCATAATACATTACGGGTTTCGCGCAGGTGCAGTACGTTCTGCCGACGTGCTCACAAGAACATTATGCAGTCTGTGACGCCATAGTCACCATGCTTGGCGAGTTCTCGGTTGGGTTAAGGCGGCCTAGGCTGATATTCATGTTTGAGTTCGGGCGTGTGTCTGCACGATGGCCCCAGACTTGTTTCGAACCCGAATCATGTTCCACATGTTCGATATGACGTTTTTCGAATAGAACGCGTGTTCGAATTCAGCGTTACCGGCGGTCATTTGTATGTTTCCCCTGTTTCCCCTGTAAACCCTTTTGTTCACGGATTTTGTCTTAAAGCTGAAAACAACATAATTGATCTTTAGAGTAATCCATGTTTACGAATTATCACTTTCTTATCAAATTTTTCCGAGGCTATTTTGAATAAATTTGGATGTTTTCTTACTGGGTCGACTTTTCAACCAAAAATGGCCAAAAATAGCTGTTTCTTGTGATGTTGACCTAAAACTAAAACAAAATACCCATTTTAAACAAAAAAAAAGCCTCGGACAGAAAAAAAAGGTAATGGCTTGGCTCTCATCTTGTAAAATATAACAATGGAAGGTGTTATTACCGCCTGCGCGTAAATTCATGAAATAAACGGCTATTTTTTTGGAGAAAATGTGTATTTCTAACCCAAAATCCAGGTGAAGAAAAACTGAAGTACCCTTTATTCAATGCGTTTCAAGTACAACTAAAACTGTGTGAAGTTTCGTCACTGTGCGACCAAGCTATCAAAAGTTACAGGCATATGTATAGAATACTACTTTCCCATAGACTGGGCAGCCTTAAACCAACCGAGGGCCAGCAATACATTTATGCATACTATATGAAGGATTAAACTAATACACTCCACGAAACAATTCAACTAGAGTAGCTTTAAGTATTTGCCATCAATTCATCAGCTCACGAAAATGTAATTAATTAGCCATGCATAAAGACTACTTTCTATAGTATCTTAGGTAAAATATACAATTATTTGTATAATCCTGGACTGCACACATAATGCTATGAAAGCCTGACAGGCTAAGTGTTGTTAAGAGAGATCAGTTTCTGTAGCTGATGGCTTTTAACATTGGTGACATGCCAGGTGGAATGGACTTGCATGGCACAGACAGAAGATCGAGAAAAAAATGCATTGTAATCTGATCTCAATATTTCCACTTAAGCATAAAGGGCATTCCTGGGAACCGACGGAATAAAGGCAGGCCATAGCAGGCCATAGACAACACTGAGACTGGCTAACGCTAACTGAGTCGTGTAGTCTGGAGTAGACACACCAGGACTCGAACTTATGGCTGAATATGCACCATATTTTTGTCCATGGGTGTACCATGATATTTGTATTGATTGGGTTACAATGTACGTATGTAAAGGCACTACGAATATGTTACGCATTAATATTATAATATACAGCCAAAAATGAGAAATGTTTTGTTTGATTAATCGTTTCAAATTAGCTATAGAATTTTAGATTTAAACTCTAAAGAGAGGCAGTAAGGTTTGTAATTTTAGTTTTGTTGACATACTCCTTGATCGTATGTTGTGCACCCAAAATTTGTTTTGTGAAACCAAAATCTTAGGTTAGGTGCACCGAAAAATAATTTCGAACCCTGTTCATCTGTCACAAAATTTGACGATCCCTTTGACATGACTACTCCCTGGACACAATACAAATTTTATGTACATTAATACTTTTCTTGTGTAAGTTACTCATTCACAAATATCGATCTAAAAATGTAATATCCATATACGTTCTTTACATTTTTTTCCTGGCTTTACTGGATTTTTATTGTTACATCTACTACATAAAAACGCAAGATTTTTTTCTTTTACAAATTTAGTCTTTATCCAGGCGATTTCAAAAATCAATGTCTATTTTTCTTTAGCTATGATCACGATGGTTTACTCTGTGACAATTAAGACAAAAACAATTCATAAAAACACGGAAGAACAAAATATCTACAAGCAAACAAGCTAAAACTGTTACAAGTCCTCGCAACCAATATAGCCTTTATCTATACTAGCCACTGTTCACTTCAATTCAGACCAGGTTTTATGAGTTAATTTGTTAAGTCACCATTATTGCAGTCTATATTGTAGTTGGCATTGTTGGGCCCAAAAATGATTCTGAAACAGTTTCCTACCTGTAGTGTAGTCAGGGCGGTTCTGCATCTGGATCAACAGAATGTCCACAATAAAGTACAGAGATTGTCCATGTATGAAACTGTCCCGACATTGTTGCTGTTGTTGGTGAGTGTGTTTCGGCAGCTGGTCACAGTCCATACCATTGTTGTCAGTGTTCACTGTTGATCGTGGACAACAAATCCAACGGCCTGCAACTGTCACTTTCCAAATGCATGTTCCTGTTGTGGGGTTGAAGGTAGCTAGATGGTCTTTAGGCGTGTGGGCTTTTGATTTAGAATCTGAAGGTTCTGGGTTGGTCGGTGTCATTAGCCCATGACTGCTTGCGACAGAGATGGTGATGATGATGTGCCCTTCTATGTTGATACGTGGTGACGGGTTGACCATAGGCCGGGTTGTTTCTCTGTCGGCACACGGAGGGCCGTGTCTTGGCTGGGCAGTGGTTGGCTTGTTTCTGCTTTGTCGTCGACTGGACTGTCAGACAATATTGCTTTTGGCGTCTCCGGGATCCGAGTCATCTACAAGGATTCGGAGACTGGTGAGATGCACATCCATGGGGGTGTCTGACATCGAAGCGGAAATTCCCCCCAACTCCTGTCTGTGTTGTTCAGGAGGGGCTGTCTTCTGTCCGTGGTGTTGGGGGCATGGCGGTGGGCTGGGGTGCACCTCTGGCTGTCTGTGTTGTTCAGGAGGGCCTGTCTTCTGTCCGTGGTGTTGGGGGCATGGCGGTGGGCTGGGGTGCACCTCTGGCTGTCTGTGTTGTTCAGGAGGGGCTGTCTTCTGTCCGTGGTGTTGGGGGCGTGGCGGTGGGCTGGCGTGCACCTCTGCTTGTACGGTGAGGACCACGGGCCGGTTTGGTTGGGGCGTCTGCTGTGTGCACTGTCCTGGAAGTGGCGCTTCCTGACCAGTTGCCTGTGTTTGGACCGGACTGCGGGGAGCCTCCTTTCCCTGCTGGCGCTCTCCCCGTGGCGTTGTTGGTGCGATGTGGATGTTGAAGACGGCCATCTTCATGCCCTGTGCCACAAGTGCGTCCGGAGGCCTGCTGCACAGCTCCCTCAGAGCTCGCCGGAACTCCGGGCGCCCGAAGCTGTAGACGATGGGGTTGACCATCGATGAGACGGTTATGTTCAGCAACTTGGCCACTTGAGCTGTAAGGAGCAGGGAGGCTGCCGCTTTTCGTCCATCTCCGTTGAAGAGAGACCTAAATGAGGCGCTGACGAAGGCCAGGGTTGCTGCCGACACGATGACAACAATGGCGTGCGGTGCCATCGTTCTGAAGGCCTTGGTCTGGCAGAGCCACAGGTTGCGATGCTCGTCTCTCTCCTGCTGTTTCCTGGCTTCCTTCAAGACGAAGAAGTAGAGCAGGAAGATGACGAGGACGGCGAGCACGATCCCGCCCTGACCGACGCTCCTGAAGACGGCGGACGCGCTGGTGCTGCCGATGGGCTCGGGACCGCACCGCAGGCTGTCTCCCGAGCTCTGCAGTCGCTTCACCACCAGCGGCCCAAACCCGAAGATCATGGCGATTGCCCTGACTGCAACGATGCCGATGGCGACGCGCTTTGTGGTGACTTCTCCGTTGTAGTGGAGCGGCTTGCAGATGAAGTAGTACAGCTCTATGGCCATGAGCAGGTAGGTACCAAACATGCATATTGTGGACGGGTGAACCACCAGCACTTGGACCATACAGAACTGTTGGTCGTTGGTGTCGTCTTGACTGAAGAGGAAGCAGATCTCGGTGGTGATGATGCAGGTTGTGAAGATGATGTCGTCTACTGCCAGGTTACACCGCAGGTAGTGGCGGGGCTTTCGGAGATACTCCTTCTTCCAGACCAGGTAGATGAGCAGCAGGCCACAACCCACAGCCACCACCAGGCTGAGAACGAGATACACCGTCTGGAGTCCGAGGGACAGTCGACTGTTCAACGCCTCCAGACTACGGAACGCGTTGTACATGCTGTCAAAACTACCACTCGCTTCTTCCTCCATGGTTCAGGATGAACACACAGACGATCAGAAAAACCGAGTGTGCGATTAAGAACTTTCCCGTCCGTAATAGGTGGAAATACAAGCTGGCAAGCGCAGAGCGAAAATTTAATAACGTTCTTTGATGACGACAATTGCTAGGTGGCGTGGCGTTTCAAAAATGTCCGCCAGCGTCAATTAACATTTTTGACATCATACATAAAGAGGTTGGCAATAACAGGATGTGAATTTCTTACTGCTGTTGATGTCATTGATTGAATTCTTGGTGTTATTAACGTTCAGCCGCTGCTAACCTTTTTTTTTTATCTCAGGCCCCGATCCTTAGCACAAGATTGCAATCTCTGAACGATCAAAAATGGATTTGTATTACTCCAGATTTTCTACGTGACGCTGGATATGAAAGACAGCATGACACTTCCTTTAGAATTAATGAGACATTTAAAGCGTAAGAACAAAGTATAAGTACACCGTGTGTGGATTTTGTACTAAATCAGACCTAGTAAAAGCTCTGAGTTGCTGCTGTCTAAGTTGTCCGAATCGGACCAAAGGTAATCAACAGTATTCTAAGGGAACCCCTCGATAAGCCTTTAGGTTTCTGCGTTCTTCAGCATTCCTACATAATTCACAACAATCTCTCAAAAGAAAGTTCATCTGTGTTGGTAGAATCCATAGTTGTAAAGTTCAAGCTTTCTTCTAACACAAGAAGGGAACTCGCTATAAATTTTGGGTCGATCTCGTCAACCTTTGTCAGATGCGTGATGCTATCTCTGACTCTTTGTCCTGTTTTTTTCTTTTTAATGCAAACAGAAAATAAACAAAAATAAATGTTTCTCCCAGTCTGCCTCTGCCACCGGGCACCTTCTCCACCCTCTGGGGGTATGACGACTTCTTTAAGGGGCTGTACCAGTAAGTCTTAACCAGCATTTTCTTAACGACTGGTCATTCATAATGTCTCGAGAAACGATCGAGACCCCCCGTCTTTAATTGAGGGTATAACTAAAGAAAAAAGAAAAAGAAGGACAACTAGAGAGAATATGGTGGTTATGTGTCCAGAGCTGTTGCCCTGGATATATCAAAGGCGTTCGATAAGGTGTAGCATAAAGGCTTACTACAAATTAAAAAGTACATTCCACTAGCTGGGAAGAAGAGTGACATACTTTTCTTGGGCGAATGTATCTTTGATCAGTGCATACGTTCTCAGCTTTGGTTTAAGCCATAGCTCTGAGGACCAGTTTTGTTCATATTGAAAGAACAGTAAGTGTTTCATACGCCAAGTGTCACCTCTGATCCTATTAAAAATACATACTCATGTTCTGAATCACAAAATATTTCATGCAAATGTTTGCTCCATGGGCCGTACATGTAGGTCCCACTTGAAAACCTTCTTTGTAATCCTGCCATCAGGCATACCAACAAGCCTGTTCCACAGTGCCACCATCGCTCCCTTCCACCTAACCTCACATGGGACCCAGCACATGTCACCGTTTATAGCAGAAGTGGGTGCGAAGCGATGAACACCTAGCCTCTACCAGGCTTCGGAAGGCGGGTGGAAAGAGTAGAAATCAGCAGACAAACTCCCCCAGCATGTTATCTCTCTATTTGCCCGATTTCTACTCTTTCCAGCCGCCTCGAGAGGCCTGGTAGAGGTAAATGAACGCCAAGAAAACAGCAGATGGCCCTATTTTGTACAAACAAGCCTTTGTCCTAATTTTTAAAACCCCATACCCCCGAAATCCATCTACTACAGGTCAAACACATGCGTCATAGAGTACGAGGTAAGCTTGGTACCCTAAGTCCTTTAAGACTTTAACTGCCCAAAACACCTCTTAAAGCCCTCCCCTCTGCGTCTGCCAAGATATTGGTACCAGGTGTAAAAGCCAAATGTTCATCTGAGTGGAGGCCCAAGTATTTAGCTAGCATAATCCAGTTTCATCTTTCCAAACATAAATTCATAGGAGCTTTGCTTTGTACCACGTTTTCGAAAAATTGCATAATTTGAGTTTTAGCCTAATTGATCATCATTCTCCATTCTGAGCACTATACTTAGATACAATGTCCAACATTTTCTGTAGTTGGGCCTCAGTCTCAGCTATGAGAACAATGTCACCAGTGTTATATCGTCTAATTTGACTACGAGATCAGATTGCTTTACCAGTTTTGCAAGATCGTTAACATATAATGCAAATAATGTAGGTGACAATAAATAGTCAGTATCTTTCAAAGAAAATTGCTCAAAATTTATCAGAATGGTTTATTTGAAATTTCCCTTACATATGTCACACTTGCAGTCCTAAGACTGAATTATGGT
The DNA here is from genome assembly GCF_001625305.1 of Branchiostoma belcheri. Classification (NCBI taxonomy): domain Eukaryota; kingdom Metazoa; phylum Chordata; class Leptocardii; order Amphioxiformes; family Branchiostomatidae; genus Branchiostoma; species Branchiostoma belcheri. Next base: position 582,844 of record NW_017804575.1, read on the forward strand.
GACATTACATACATACATTATCATAGACTTATAACAATTATTACTAAAGGTTAAAAATTATGAATTACAATTTATGGACAATCGAAGTGTACAATGTATTGGTGTGTATATATGATGTTCCCACTTCCCAAGCTTACCTCGTATTCTATGACGCATGTGTTTGACCTGAAGTGGATGGATTTCGCTGCGGTGGTATGGGGTTTAAAAAATTAGGACAAAGGCTTGTTTGTACAAAATAGGGCCATCTGCTGTTTTCTTGGAGTTCATTTACCTCTACCAGGCTCCGTGTGGTGACTGGAAAGAGTAGAAATCGGGCAAATAGAGAGATAACATGCTGGGGGAGTTTGTCTGCTGATTTCTACTCTTTCCACCCGCCTCCAGAAGCCTGGTAGAGGCTAGGTGTTCATCGCTTCGCACCTTACTGCTATAAACGGTGATATGGCCTGGGTCCCATGTGTCATGATGTGAGGTTAGGTACAATGTATTGGTTAAAAGATGGACATTCGTGTGCTAAATCAAATTATTAGAATTTCTAATTATTAATTAAGTAATTATAAATAAGGGGGGTCATATAATTTATGAATTTTAGTCAACTAAAAGGTATGAGTTGTTATTTTGTAGGGTTTATGATACAATGGATGCTGGGATACATCGCGCCGTGATTTCACGTGATGACGTCATCAATGTGGTCGGCCATCGGCTGTCGTCCGGCTCCTTGGAAGACGTTAGGCCACAGCAAGTAAATTTTATGGATGACATCCTCCACAGACTCCAAATCTAATGCGAGCGGCGAAAAAAAAAACAAGGCGGGCCCAAAAAAGTAAGGTTCTTACATTTTGAAATTTTGACTCAATCATTGTACAAATGGTTTTGATTGAATGGGAACATCACATATACACAGTCAGCATCACATATCACTGCATCAAAATAAGAAACAAAACATAAAATCAGAGCCTTGTCTTGTCTCCTCTCTTTATAGTTATCTGCCATCCACCTTCCGGCATGGCAACAGGCATCTTGGCCTATTTTCGTCATGTTGACCACTGTCAGAAGGCAACAAAATTTCTTGTTTTCTTTCCAAAATCAGGCGAAAATTATTGCGCGCGCTGATGTCATCCATAAAAATTACTTGCTGTGGCCTTAGTGTTACGTTTTTAGGACGAAGGTGGAGAAAGTTTGACTATCCTCTCAAGTTTTATGCGGAAGTTTTAACGGTCGGGAATATGATTTAGCAACAGAAATATCATTATGAAATCGTAATTGTTTTTGCCCACTCCTTTTATACCAATGCATCTTTTTGAGCTTACGGCCGAAACGATAAACCTGTTGGGTACTTAACTTTCTCTGATTTTGTTCTTTAAATGTCACATTAACATAGCCCTTCCAATGAACAATATTTTCCAGGCATCCAGTGCAGTTTTTAGGGCCTGGAACCCCAATTTTTCAGATTCAATGTTCTAGTCGTTTATCTACATACTAAATTAAAACCACACTTTCTCAGTGTATATTGACACTCAAGGAGCGAAAATTCCCGAAATTCTGACGGAAAACGGTTACTCGAAGGGCCCTGGGCTGATTTTTAGGGTACCATCCAGAAAATAAAGGACTCATCTTGGGGCTTGTTTCTGCAGTTTTAAAAGCCCAAAGTATGAAATTCTGACTCCAATATGCCAATGTGAAGTAGTATGTGCCAGTATTAGAAGATTGCCTTACTTAGAATATTTCAGTTTTGCTGCCCTAAAATCGCACTGGATGCCTTTCATATGGAATCTACCTCTACAAGTCATTGACTTGTTGTTCACAACGATTCTGTAACAACGTTATCTGCTTTAAGTTGTTTACCACCTCAAACTGGGATACTCCGTAAGAGGTAGATTTGCTGCTTGGCGACGCGAATTGAACCTGAGGATTTCATTATCCTCTCTGATATGGACTCCGGAGAGGATCATATTTCAAGGATAATTTTCTCAGGAAGGTTTTGCTGTTGATATAGATATACAGGTGAATGCCCGATAAGCCATAGAAACACGTGAAGTCGTGTGGCGTAGCGGCAGAGTGCTCGACTCGTAACCTAGATGTCCCGGGTTCGAGTCCTTACATGCCACCGATCTTGTGCCCTTGGGAAAGGCACTTTACACGAATTTCCTCACTTCGCTCAGGTGAAAATGAGTATTGTATTGTCCGCTGTGTTGGTGGCGGCATTAATATAAGTTTGAAAAACTTGACTGTGCCGTCACCACGTCTTGTGATTACATGTTAGAAATCATTAAAAAAAAACAGTGAGGTTCAGCCATTCTGTCGCGGACACGGTATTGGAGGGTAGAAACCCATCCCTTTCCTTCCATCCTGTTGGATACCTGTTGATCTTTCTCTTCTCTTGATTTTTTAAATGTGACATGAAAGGCCAATTCCAAGGACGAACATTTCCCTTAACACGAAATTTACCTCAGTACTATGGCTTTGTTGTTGACAACGATGTTGTAACGACGCTACCTGCTGTATATTTAGCCCCGCGGGGAGCGGATCTTGGGGAGCGGACAAAGCTAACAAGGCTGACACTCAGGCTACTGTATATTTGCCCACAACCTCACTGCCAATTTTTTTTTCTTATTTTTCTTATAATTATTTTCTCATGTTGAGAAATATTTTCTTGTAAAGGGGACACTAGTATTCAAGAAAATTCAAGAAACATTCTTCACAAAGTTTTTGTATGTTGATTCTTACACAAAGAAGTTTATTCTTCTTTTTTCTTAAGAAAAGAAAATATTTCTATTATCATGCTCACCAACAAGAATCTTAAGAATTTTTTTAATTTTACGAAAGTTAGCTCTTAGTTCAAGAAATCTTTTCTTGTACACAGAATCGTTTTCTTGCTACAGCAAGAAAACTCAAGGAACACGTGTTTCTTGAATTTTCTTGCTACTATTCTTTAACTTCTTGTTCAAAGAATAATTTTCTTTGTACAAGAAAAACGAGAAAAAGCATTTTGGTAGTGTTCCAACCGCGGTGTGCCGTAATAGGCAGGTTTGTCGCTTTGGGAACTTGTTATTCTTTTTCGTCCTGTTCGAGGTTGACACCCGGGAGGTCTGCGAAACCCATCCCTCTCCTTCCTCCGTTTTTGTCCTTCCAAACCAAAGTCAGGTACCGGTTTTAAGACTATCCTCGCTCGCAAATAAGAATATTGTAGTGGGGTCGTGTGGCGTAGCGGCAGCGTTCTCGACTCGGAACCAGAGGCCCCGGGTTCGAGTCCTGACAAGCCACCGATCTTGTGCCCTTGGGAAAGGCACTTTACACGACTTTCCTCACTTCGCTCAGGTGAAAATGAGTATTGTACTGTCCCTGTGTTGTTGGCGGCATTAATATAAGTTGAAAAAACTTGAGTGTGCCGCCACCACGTCTTGTGATTGCATGTTTCGGAATATAAAAAAAAAGAATATGACGGACTTGCACCCCTCCTTAAGACTTTCTTTATTGATTTCTCGGACATTACCCCTTCTTAAAATATGTCTGTGCGTTCCTCAGGCTTTACCCCTCATTAAGACTATGTCTGTGAGTTCCTCAGGTGATCTTAAGGGGCACGTGCTGCTAGGACTGTGTGTTCTTAAGACTGGTAACCTTAATCTAAGACTCGGACTGTGTGTCCTTAATACAGGGAACATATATTAATTTAACACTCGGACTGTGTGTTATTATAATATCATATAATATAATATAATTTCAAGACTCGGTGTGTGTTCTTTAGACAGGTAACCTTAATCTTAAGACTCGAACTGTGTGACAGGTAACTCATGAATCAATCTTAACACTCGGACTCTCAAGACTCAGACTGTGTTTCCTTAAGACAGGTAAAATATCTTAACAATCGGTCTGTGTGTTCGTAGGACAGGTAACCTTAATCTTAACACTCGGACTGTGTGTTCAATTTACTACTGGATAATATATTAAGATTATTTCATATCCGCATTTCAAGTGTTTCCGCACATTTGTAGTACATATACCTGGCTGGCACGGTAGTGTTGGAGTTAGGGAACGTGGGTTACGTATACTCAATGCCTGGGGTCGACTCTGGGAAGCTTGTACCTGGCTGGGATGGTCATGGTTAGGGTTAGGGCGTGTTTTTGGTTTTCTTTTGTAATTTTTGTCATGCACTGTCAAGTTGTCAACTATGAAAACAGGATCATAAAATGATAATGTTATGATAATAAGATATGTACTAGTGAAGAGAAGACACCTACCAATTTAACATTTATCATAGAATATGAACAATATTTGCTGAGGATGACTATTAATTTTATTTTTAATGATGTACAGCCAGGAGATAAAATATGTGTGTGGGCGCTGTAGTATGTTGTGTTGAATAGAGTCTGGAGTACAATTGGATGATGGATGTCAGGCCCAGTTATTTCAGCTATTTTCAATCATCTTATCAAGCCCGCCTAAGGACATACCCAGGATGCCACATGTACAGTCATGAAAGAGGCGTGTGCTGTGTGTTGTGTTTTTTTTATTCCAACATTTCATGACCAAACATGGCAACGGCACACTCAAGTTATATCAACTTATTTTATGCTGCCACCAACACAGAGTACAAATGCAGTACAGCATAATACTCATTTTCACTTGAGTTAAGTGAGGAAAGTCCTGCTAAGTGCCTTTCCCAAGGGCACAAGATCGGTGACATGTCAGGACTCGAACCCTCTTGGTTCCGAGTCGAGCACTCTGCCGCTACGCCACACGACAAATAGATGTGTTGCAAAGACAGTGCTGAATGGAGGCCTGGGGGCCTGATCTGCTTTAATCTTCTGCTCTGTGCACGTCACAAAAGAGAACTCGCTGCCTTGCTCAGATGTTTGAGTTAAGCTCCTACCATTAAGCACCGTTCAAAGCCTAAACCCCTGACCACAACCCGCCGTACGTGCTTTTTGTCCGTACGTTTTTTGGGAGGCTACGTCTGCTCCTTTTTTTCTGAAACGTGTGGAAGGAGTGGCGTCTACGCACGTCACTCGCACGGTTGCGCAAGGTGTAAGAGTGTGGTGTGCACGCCACGTCTGGCCGTGAGCGGTTGTGTGCATCGTTCGTTGCGCAAGAGGTAAGTGAGTTGTACGTGCTTACAACGTACGATCTCTGTGCGATTGCAACTTTACCGTAAGGAGGCCGTACTCACACGTGCTTCTTACGCACGGTACGCACGGGGCACGCGCGTCACTCGTACTCGCACGCACGGGTGGTGAATCCGCAGACCGCACGTGGAAAAAGTTTTACATGCACTTAAAGTTCTACGGCGTGTCTGCGTGCTCCCAAATCCGCAGGATTCCGAACGGTGGCGGTACTCACCACACACGGATGCCCTACGTTTGCCCACGTTCTTGCACGTAGACAGCACGCAGAAGCACGTACGGTGGATTGTGACCAGGCCTTAAAGCACCATTCAAAGCCTAATAGGCTACAGAGAGAGAGAGAGACGATTGTACCAATTTAGGGTGATATTCATTCATTCATCCACCCATGCATTTATTTATTCATTTAAGCACCTTTCTGTAGCCTAATAGGCTACAGATGGTTAAATGGTTTTTATTGTCCAAACAGTACCCGTGCAGTCGCAGCCTTTATACGGCTGAATTGGTGCAGGGTATCACATAATAATCAATACAAATCACAACAATTACAACAATCAAATAATACAAATAATGCACATATTTGTTCCACAATCATTTTTGTGGAACTGTCGCAAGGGTCTGTGCGGCTGCCATTCGGCGCCACAAGGTGACCTCAATACGACTTTCCCCAACCGAAGTTAGGTACCCATTCACACCTGGGTGAAGTGAGGAAATTCGTGTAAAGTGCCTTTCCCAAGGGCACAACGTCGGGGCGCATGTTCAGACGTGTCCCGGGTACGACTCGGAATCGAACCCGGGTCTCCCGGTTCACAGTCGATTGCTCTAACCACTACACCACCCGACGCCACAAAATAATTTATTTATGGTTTCATCAATTCATTCATTCACCCATTCATTCATTCACTCACTCATTCATTCACTCACTCACTCATTTATTTATCCATTGATTCATTCATTCATTCACTTATTCAGCCGTTTATTCATTCATTATTATAACTCATTCAGTCAGTCAGATCAGTCAGTCATTCAGTCATATATAGAGTTTTAGTCTACACTCCTTGTAACAGAAGCAATTAGTTAATTACCCAGTTTTGTGTGGAATTGAATATGATTGATCAACTGGAAATATGACATTTTAAGGCTGTGTGCAGAGAATTGTACAATTTTGTTCCATTCTTACGTGAACATTTATTCTTGAATTGACTAAATGTAAACAGCAACAGTGACCTGACTGTATAAGTCGAGAGGTTGTGCACAAGTAGCCTGACTAAATCTGCGCTCCTAGCGGCCGGCGGCTGGTGTAATACCGGGCCGGCCGCTAGGAGCGCAGATTTAGTCAGGCTAGTGCACAAGAAACCCATTACCGATACGCCATCTTACAAAAGCACTAAAAAAGAGCATGCTAAGGAGACTAGGCCATTGTAAAGTCAGAACTGTAAGTTTGTATGCGTATGGTCATAATTGATTGACTGTAATTGCAGACTCAAGTTCAAATTCACTTGGTAACTTTCAGGTTGAACCAACCAACATGGCGGATATACATGCACCTACGTCATAGTTACGTGAGTTCAAATACACCTGGCCGTGTTGACCAGACAAAACGGTGTAGCGCATTTAATGCCATAACCAACACCGGACTAAAACACATTACCAATAGACTTACACCAACCAGTGAGGTTTTCTTGTACAATATTAACGAGTTATTCACACTATCTTTTAGACATTTTGTGGGCTTATAACCACATCTACTTTATTGGCTTGAAGCAAGTGCTTCAAAGTTGTCATGAAAACTTGTAGCATTTTCACGAGGGCAAGGTTTACTAAGACGATGCACGCCCCGTGTCACGCTGACGTGGTACTGCAGCGGCAGGTGGCGCTGTGACGTTTACCCGACGTGGATACAGTCCACAGGGAAGCGGGGAGACATCATGAGCATTGAGCCTGGCTCCGGACACGCTGTGGAGAAAAAACAACTATTTCAACATCAACTTCACTTTTCTAGGAATCTCGAAATTGTATGGTATGGCTATTTAATAAGTCTAATCAATCAATCAATCAATCATTCAAGAATAAACTGAGTATCCATTGCGATAGAAACCTCTACCAGCAACCTTTCCGATCGCAATCTTTACACTACAGAGATTCCAATCCCTCTCTATCTGTCTGTGTGTGTGTGTGTGTCTGTCTCTGTCTGTCTCTGTCTATCGGTCTGTCTGTTTCTGTCTGTCTGTCTCTCTCTGTCTGCCTGTCAGTGTTTCTGCCTGTCAGTCTGTGTCTGTCAGTCTGTGTCTGTGTCTGTCTGTCTGTCTCTGTCTGTCTGTCTCTGTCTGTCTCTGTCTGCCTGCCTGTCTCTGTCTGTCTGTCTGTCTCAAAGTGTCTGCCTGTCTGTCTCTGTCTACCTCTGTCTGTTTGTCTCTGTCTGTCTCTGCCTGTTTGTCTCTAGCTGTCTGTCTCTGTCTGTCTGTCTGTCTGTCTGTCTCTGCCTGTCTGTCTGCCTGTCTGTCTCTGCCTGTCGGTCTGTCTTTGCCTGCCCGTCTCTCTCTGTCTGTTTCTGTCTATCTGTCTGTCTCTGTCTGTCTGTCTCTGTCTGTCGGTCTCTATATATCTGTCTCAGCTGTCTGTCTGTCTCTGAATCTGCCTGTTTGTCTCTGTCTGTCTCTGCTTGTCTGCCTATTTCTGTCTTTGTCTGTATGCATCTGTCTGTCTGTCTCTGTCTGTCTCTGCCTGTCTGTCTCTGCCTGTCTGCCTATGTATGTCTTTGTCTGTCTGTCTCTGTCTTTTTCTGTCGGTTTGTCTGTCTATCTCTGTCTGTCTCCGCCTGCCTGTCTGTCTCTCTCTCTCTGAGAGGAGAGAGAGGGGGGGGGAGGTGAGAGATAGATAGAGGTCTAGTTTCGAGAGCCACTCCTCCAGCACTTGAGATAACCTACCACTAACACTTATCGAAAAGAATAGGACAAACAAACAAACAAACAAACAAACAAATGTACCCTTGTGGCATCTCCGTCCGTAAAAGCCCGTGTTGGAACACAGACAGGCGTACTGCTTCCCCTTCTGAGAACAGCGTCCGCCATTCTTACATGGGTTCGGGTTGCAGACGTCACCTGGAAGTAAATTGTATGAATGGATAAGAATATAGAATATGAACAACCAAATTGAACAATTAAAAGTGCAAATGCGGCAAAGGGTCTCATTTAGTGGGGCAGATAACTGAAATAATCTTTCACTTTGTGATACAAGCACCAAACTTGGTACAAATACTCATGAGACATTACTCTTTTGAAAAAGTACGCGTTAGAACTGCAGGGGCATTTTTTGCCGGTGCAAAAATTTGCTCCAAGGGCGCTTTTTGGTACTGCAGCCGACGTTCCGAAGCAAAAAAGCGCCCTTGAAGCAAATTTTTGCACCGGCAAAAAACGCCCCTCCAGGTCCAACGCAAGCAGCTAGAGACACCAAATTTACGTCACTTCTTCCTTACTTTAACAACAGCTTTCTACCACATAAAAATCATGACTGTAGCATGTTTACAACAGGAGATACAAAGCCCAGAAGGTCGCCTGCAGTACCAAAAAGCAAGAGTCAAATCAAGTGGCCCGCGTACTTTTTCAAAAGAGTAATGTCTCATGAGTATTTGTACCAAGTTTGGTGCTTGTATCAAGTGAAAGATTCCTCCAAAATTTGATGTTATCTGCCCCACTAATTCATGAGACCCATGCGTTAATGTCTGTTTTTCATGACCAATTTCCTAATATTCCTACAATAAATCTATTGATTTCGATCATTCTATGCTGAGCACATTAAAAAAATTGCCAACGATGTCTAAACACACAATCCCTTTTTATGGCAGTTACAAACTGCACCTATCTGCTGATGAAGACTGAGCGATTCAGTTGAAAATGTCTGGTGAGTCAATTTCTTTTTGAGATGGAGAACAGTTTATTTTTTCTTCAGGAAAGATCCTGTGAATGTACAATAGAAAAACCAACTTGCACGTACTGAATAGGTCCTTCATGCATTCTCTGTCGCTCTTGAACTTGTAGGGGTTGTCGCAGGCGGTGACCTTGCCACATTCACAGTACTTGCGGCCCTCTGCTACCCGGCACCCCTTCCACACCTTCTCCTCCTGGTCACCCTTACACGGGTTCTTAGTGTCGTTCTCACGAGGTGCGGCCAGGGACAGACCTGGACATGGGTGTTGGGAGAGAAAGGGTTAAAGGCATCCAACTCAATTTCACGACGGATATATATTCACTCATACTTGGTCCGAGGATGGGCCAACATCAAATTAACACGAAACTCCGCTTAAAATTGTATGCCTTGCCGCAATTGTCACAAAATGGGCAACTTTTTAACTTTAAAAAAATTCGGTCGTTTTTGAGACGATTTTTCTTTCGTTCTTTCTGTTTCTTATTTTTCTCCCAGCATTTTCCCCTGTCTAAACCACTTCGAGTTGGGAAGGTCCAGTTGTGATTACAATACAGGAAAATGCATGAAACTAGACTTCCTTTCCATTTAACTCTCTTGTCCTTAAAATATTGGATGCGGATGCAGGAATTAAGCAGTGAAGATTAAGTATCCTCACACGATGTCATTTCTTTTCTATTTTGATGAGACATCCTCATCTTCAAGCTTCTCCACCTCAATTATAAGACTTGGCCATTGCGCACTTTACTACTCATGCATGGCAAACTTTTCTGTGGAATTGCTATAGCTGGCACTGGTTTCAATGCCTTAAGCACACGTCTAACTCCGTGTGAACTCGACTGAGTTGGATACAAGCCATTGGCAACAACTACAGAGGGCAGGAGGGCAACAATGCCAACGTCACACCGGACATTCTTTAAATGGTCCTTTGCTTGATAGAATCGCCAGTATCCAGATCCGTGCAGAGACTACATATAGTTTTTTTGTCTTAGGCCGCACTGACTGAATTTTGTGGTTAGCATCCTCTGAAGACCCCCAAAGTAGTGCGCGCGGGCGTATAAAAAATTCCAGCCAAAAAAATGCTGCTAAACCACAGAAATCTGCGAGCGGTATTATGATTTTGCGGTAGTAGCGACGTAATTCGTTACTCGAGCTCGTTATTGATGAGAATTTCACTCTTGTGACATGTGTTACCATCATTATGTTAATGTGAGGGAATTTAATGATGAAATGTTTAAATGAAACATTGGACGTTCACATGTAGAATATAATTTGAGTTGAGTTTAAAAAAAAACAAAAATCAAAACATATGAAACTAATTTTCAACCTCATATTTAAACCATTTACAAAATCAAACCTCCAACTTTTTGTTTTCACTTTTACACCATGACCTTTTATTTTTGCGAAACTTGTCGTATTCGTAGTATAGCAATACTATTCGTAAACATATGGCAAAGTATTGTACTATTATTATAGTATTGTAAATAAATCGCCATATGTGTAAGTTAAAAAAAAAAGCTGAACATGTACATGTCACCACTACTAAGGAAAACAGAATGGTCTGGCATGTTAACTACTACCCCCACACTTCCGTTACTCCGGAACTGGCTTCCTGGTGCATGTTTGGGCCTCCTCAGAGGTCAAATTCTCACGAACGCAAGTCTGTCAGGTGAAAGATGAGGGCCTGCATGGGGGTGGGGTGGGGGTGGCGGTCCCAACAACGCTCTACGCTAAATTTTGAGAGCTGGCTACGTATTACGCTGAATTCAAGATGCCTCCCTCATTGCGCTTTACGATAAATTCCGGGTAGCTACAACGCATTACGTAAAATAAAATGACGAATTACGCTCTACGCAAAATGCGTCAATTACACTGTACGTTGAATTAAAGCGGTCCGTCTATGCTCCATGTAGAATTCTAATTTTAAAAAACGGCATGAAGGCCCCCATAGATGGATAATACACGGCTCTTAGTGGGAAATGTGCAGATGTTGGTACATTGGCGCGCCAAATCCGTGTGTTTTTGACATACATTTAGACACATTAGCCTTAGAGGGAAGTTTTCTAAAGTGCCTTCACCAAGGGGCATATAGTGAGTATCGAACCCGGACCTCTTGGTTATAAGTCCAGCGCTCTAACCGTTGCGCCACGAACGCCACAAGACCGGCGTCAGTTGAATGGATTATTCTAAACTCCAAGCAGATGTGGTCTCGCTAATGTTTTGCTCGTGTTTCCTACATTTTGAATATCTTTCTTTCAATTCACTTCTCATCATAGCATCATAGAAACGGATCACTATAAAACGAATTATCCTCCCTTCAAGGTTTTTAAACTAACGCTTCTGACGTTCCAGCATCACCTGCTAGGGACCGAAACTCACGTCACTTCTTCCCGAGCTGCATGTGTATTTACCACCGAAAATTCGTGACCCCAGTATGTCTCGATCATGGGATATGGAAACCGGACGTACCGTTGCAATACCGTAACAAGCCGCGAGGAGTCCGAAATCTAATCATTTCTAGGTCTTATGAAGACACCCACACTAGCCAAGCTTCATGACAATCCATAGATTCTTGATCTATCGTTCTTGAGTTATCGTGCTAAACCACATTGCACAAATGTCTTGGCTTGGCTCCACTAATACACGCATATATAAGCACATACATACAATACACACGAACACACACACACACACACACACACACACACACAAACACACATACATGTACATACATACAGACAGACATACACATAAACACAAACACACACACACACACACACACACACACACACAAATACATACAGACATACATAAACACATACATGTACATACACATGCATATACGCATACATGCACATATACATACATAAATACATACATACACACATACATAAGCACATAAATACAGACACACATACATGCATACACACACGCACACGCATACATAAACACAAACGCTAGCAAAACATAATCTTAAGCTTATGGCGAAGGTAACAAAAATAAATCTCTACAAAACACGGGTATTGTACAATGTTGAGAGAAAAGAAGAACCTCTTAAAATTAAATGTACCAGAATATCATCTGAAAAATCATCCAATTCAGTATGAAGCCAATCAGTACTAGTGTTTTCGTCTTTTCAAGTTGCCAGAGGGATTGTCGCCCCACACATGATATGTTTGACATTTGACAAGGACAAGCGCTGGCCCGTATAGTAGACTGCGTCACGCCCTATAGAATGCCAAACATCATAAACAGTCTCTGTGAGACATAAATACACAGACTGTGTGCACAGCCCGGGCCCCACGATTGAAAACAAGCGCCCATGTTACCTTCATACTCATTATCCAAACTAGCTAGCCTCCGTAGCAGGCTTATAGAACTGGGGGTTTGGCGGTCTTCGGGTTTTCTGATTAGCCCAGTTCTAAAATTAAACCAGACCGGCTATGTTGTCTATATGCAATCAGAAAATAGCACATAAGAGCTTCCAAAGACCATGAAGACCCTCAAAATCCCCAATTTTTGGCATGCTATGGAGGCTAATCCAAACGGTAAAGAGATGAACTCACAGACGGTTCCGAGTAACAGTAACACAGCGAGCGTCCATGTTGATGCCATGGTGTTCATCTGTATATATCCTGCCGTCAGACACAATATTCAGGGAAGGAAGCTTGCTGGGAGCTCTGCACAATCTAGATAAAGAACAGCGCGGGAGGGTCAAGGTACTGTTGTTTAGTCAGGGGGGCACACTCACGCTAAGACAGAGAAATTCTTTACATTCAATCCAGACAAAATATACGGATACTAGCAATGTATCGTTGAGAAGCTAGACTAACAAATTCCATGCATAAAGCACCATTGGATTTAAAAATTTCAAAGCCGCCAGTGTGTATGAACTGTGAAATTCTTATGCATGGTTGTGGCATTTTCGTTGTACACTATACATGGCCCCTGATACACTACATCAAGAATAGCATGTTTTCTCCACAATTCTACATTTCAATACTGCTTTGTCGTAGCAAAATCTGTGATGGCGTTGGAACATGGGTATACATGTATATACATCACAATGGAAACGTCATGGAATCTTGTATGGTTTTGAGCATCTACATGGCTATTTAAATAAATACGGTTCGTTTAACAATCTGTAATGTAAGCAACAGCATCGCTATTTATGCTAACGTTATTTGTAGTGATAATCACAGAATACTAACCTTGAATATCCTCTCTGTCGTTGTGTGTGAAGACTGTGACGGATAAGATATTTATGAAGTCTTAGAACATGTACGCTAGGCTGGGTCAGATTCCTCTTGGGTATGTGATAAACAGGGCGGCTGAAAATAGTTCAGGGCGATACCATTACGGGATAAAACCCAGGGGAGGACAGCATCATGAACGAATCTCCAACACTTCAACATCCCAGGGTAGTTTGTCCAATGATTGTTTGCGAAATAATAATTGATAAGTGTTATAATTATTATGTTTCGCCTGGCTGTAATTAATCTGGAGGGTACATCTTATCACAAGACGTGGTGACGGCACACTCAAGTTTTGTTATATTATATTAATGCCCCCACCAACACAGGGGACAATACAATACTCATTTTCACCTGAGCGAAGTGAGGAAAGTCGTGTAAAGTGCCTTTCCCAAGGGCACAAGATCGGTGGCATGTCAGGACTCGAACCGGGACCTCTTGATTCCGAGTCGAGCACTCTGCTGCTACGCCACACGACCCCACGTTTAGCTCTTCGCGGTAGTTTTCTTTATTTTTAAAATCAACTGTAAAATAACGTTAGCCGCACAAAATAAAACGCTTTTAGCTGTATGTATCTTCTGGGAGGGGAGTTTTTACTCACGCGAGGTCTCATGTATTTTCAAACGTCTTGTAAAATATATTTTTTTCCATTGTAAAAGTGGCTGCGAGAATATAAGTTGTACCTAACCTAAGTTCGCAGTCACTTAGGCAATGTCCTTTCATTTGCATTTATCTTTGTGTTTCTGAATAATAATAAAAAAATTGCTTCATAATGTTTTCTACCAATACAGATGAACTTTCTACATTTATAAGGTTGCATGAGAAACCACTTTTAGGCCACACCAATTTAATTTGTTGGTTCTCGATTTTTGAGAAAAAAATATAAAGCGACAGGGCGAAAAAAAAAAACAGGTCTAGGCATCCTATTATAGCCCCAAATGCTACGGTAGGAGCCATGAAGTCAACACAAAAGGCTGGGTTAATATTTAAATTTTGACCTTTTAATCAAACCACTGCATTGATAGATGGAAAAAAATGTAATAGCTAGGAAGAAAAAGGACTTTCCTCAACTGCTGGGGGCTAAATATGAGCATTTTTGAGTTAATTCAGACCAGAAACTTTTTTTTGTTGCAAATCAGAAAAGAATGAAGAGGCGAATCCGAGAACCAATAAATTAAATTGGTGTGGCCATACAGAAGGCGTGAAGAAAGCTACAATTTCGTGAAACAGCAAAGATGAGACAAACAATGAGACATGAAGCATCACTGCTTTTACTGGATTGGCAAAAAAAGACTGCACCATTGGCTGAACAAAACACCATTAAAACCTGGTGTTACCAACTCACTGATTGGCTAGGCTCAAACATTCTTCTCTCCCCACCAACCAATCAGCAATGAACATCTGACATCTCTGCAAAGACAAAATTCCTGTACTCTCAATACCAGAGTAAAAACAGACAGTTAATAATTAATACGTGTATATAGCAGCTGAGTTCAATAACATTGCTGGTATGAAAATTCATTTTCTTCAAAATGTTACCCCAGCCATCATATTTCGACACAAGTCTTCATGTTCATCACTACTTTGAAAGACTGAAGCAAAAAAAAAAATGGTACTGTTACAATGTACATCTTGCAAGTTAAGTCATACATGTGTACATGTACATGTAAGCTACTTTAATATGTCATTGTTAACATGTTTCATAATGATTTTAATTACCTTTTCTGGATGGTAAAATTTCATAGAATTGGTTCTATTTTCTCAGCCTGGGTGCCAGTCATTTTGTGATGGGGCTCCATGCACTGGCAGTTGGGTTAGGGAGTGCAAGGTGCTCTGTTACAAGATGGATGGCACCCAGGCTAGTATTTTCTTGCAGTAGGGCCACACCGACTTAATCTTATGGATGACATCGATTTTCGCCTGTTTAAAAAAAAAAAAGATCATGTTTACTGAGGCTCTGTCCTGGCTGGAAAAACTGTAACTCCTTTAACTGTTGGGACCAAAATATGAGCATTTTGGAGTTGATTCAGAGGCTGAAATGTTTTTTTTTTTTTCAGAAAAAAATGAAATGGGTGAGTCCGTGAACCAACAAATTAAATCGGTGTGGCCTTAGGCCACTAATAAGCATAATTTTATGATTAGTGGAACTTGATACAATAATGTGCGATTAGTGTGATTAGGTATTTTGGACCTGTACATAATCAATTTTTGCAGTACAGTACCTGTACTGAGTATCAGTACACAGCTCTAGACAGGGATCCTGTTGCAGATCCTTGCCTTGTTAAATTTGTCATTTAACCTCTCTGAAAATCCAACCAAAAAAATGAACCAATGTGGCCCAAACCATGTGGTCATTAGACATGTATACATGTATTTAGCAGCTACAGAAACTACTACCACCCAAATGGCCAAATGGAATCATCATTTTGTACAATCCAAACGGATATTTATTAAGACACGATACAACGTACTTGCAAAGTAATATTCCATATGATCTATGATAAACATTAGCATAAATTATAACTCTGCAATACCATATTTTACATAAATATATACCAGTATCTCAGAGTCTCAACAGAGACCTGAGTATCAAACTTCAAAATGGAGCAATCTCTATATTTCACCTTCCAGCCAGTTACATTTTTAGCATTGAGAACTTTCTAGTTGTGGTGATTTGAAAATGTGGATACTACATTGTTCAATTGCAAGCTGGTTTGCAGTTTTAATTCGCAGAGCATTAGATCACTGGCCAGGGATATCATTGTATGTTTGAAATGTTTAGAACTACTGTAGAACAACATGTCTTTCCACTTCCACGCTACCTTAAAATATATTTTAGTACAATTCAGAACCTTGAATGCAACCTTTGAATGCAAAAATGTCAAGTTGAACAGTGAATTACTGTTAGTAATGCCAAGGACATTGTGTCTGTGTATAATGTCCTTGGTAATGCGAATTAAAAGCCAGGTCATAGTTCATACATTCCATCACGTTTGAATCTCCTGCATCTGAATCTGCAACTACTTTCACCTCTGATGTGTTCTGAACGCTTTATAAGGAAAATGAGAGTTGTACTTGTAGTTAATATAATCAATAACATAAAAACATTTTCACAACAGACCTCTTTACATCGAGAACCCTAGTTCTCTTTGCCATACATGTAAGCTTTAAAATCTCATCACATGACTAAACTACAGTAACTGTTGTAATTTATAATATTAACCATGAATACAAAAAATAACTATTACAAGCAATGCCCAATTCATAATTCATACAAAATAAAAGAACACAAATCCCTCCACAAACAAGTCCAGCATGTTACAGCAGTGAAAGCCCTACAAGTTCAAGATAATTCAAGGCAAGGTTGATGTATTTAGAGTAGTTTCAGTATTACAAGCTCACTGTACATGTACATGTATGTAACAATAGTACATGTGTATCTGTGAGAGTGAACAGAATTGAATACCTGGAATTTTGCAGCTAGAGAACAAGAACAAGCACTAAGTCTTCTTTTTGACACCGGGACTAGACTGACCTACACGGCCTAGCTGTTTTCCTCATCCATTTTTCTTTCAACCTATTTTCTTACCCAAAGACACTGAACATTGTTTCATTGTAAATATTTACTCCTTCCTAACAACAATTTGATAGAAACAGTTCATTCGAGGAACCTGGATTTTGTACACTAACCTGGCAACGGTTACGTAAATACTGCCAGAGTTTGGAGCAACATTTGGCAAGAAGCCTTTAGCGAGATTTTGTCCTTGCAGCTAGAGTTGCACGTTGTTGGTACGTTGTACTAGTCAGCGTTAGCTATCTGCCACACGATGAGATGGCTACGCTCTCCCTTTGATATGGAAGGCTTGGCCATGGGAGACATGTCACCGAACGCTCCTGTACCGGGTCCACTGGGGGCAGGCTCATCATCATCTTCATCACCTGGGAGAGGGCAAGGCAGTAAGACATGTTCAACTGTTCTTTTTTCTTTAATATGTGTATGTGAGTGTGCACGAGTGTGTGTGTGCTTGCTTGTACATGTAACGCTACATGTATATGTTTAAATTAATACTATTTGGCATCCAATGCAATTTCAGGGCAGTAAAACTACATGTAGGGTTTCGAAGTCAATGAAACCCAAAACAAATGCCCTGAAGAAGACTAAGTCTTTCATATACAGACCAGTATCTCTCTCTAACATAGACAAAAGTGTAGGATAAGGACGTCTCACTCTACGTCTCCCAGTGGGAAGCCACTGCACTAGTCTACCAGCTGGTTTGTTACTACGAACAACATGCCCTGCCAGGGCAAGTCTACGTTGTCGGACTACAGATGAAATGGGCGGGAGAGAGCCATGTGTAGAGTTGTTGATTTTGCCCAATTTTGCCGCTAAAAATTAAATTGCATGCCTTTAAGTTTAACTTGAATGTGTTGTAATAAAGAAGCATGAAGCATGTTGATACAGACCTACTCTGAAGTCGATGTAGCCCTCCCCACCACTGATGACTAACACGTTCTTACTGCTCCCTGCTGTTTTACTGGGTTCAGGCTGGGGTGTGGGCATGGCGGCACCCAAGGCTGCAGCAACGCCTACAACAACAACAAAAAATAAAAAATAAAAAACATGCATCAGACAAGTCCTGCCATACAGATTCCACAACATCTTTTAATTCTTTACTATAATATCATACTTAGTAAAACTGGTGTGGCCTTAGGTAATAAGATACTCAAGAAAACTGTTACTCAAGCTGATGGATAGATTTTGGAAACTCTCCGACGTTTCAACTAGCATTGTCACTTTTTGTGACAGTCACTTCTTGTCAGTGAGACAGCTGCTGAAGACAACAATGCTGCTTTGGTAATGTACCACTTTAAATGATCATGAAGCACATTGGGTCACCCCTACTATTCTTCTTGATATTAAAAACACCAAAAAAAAAACAGTAACTGTGACATTAGTTCAAAAATGATCATTTTTTTGTCATATTATAATGTCAAAGTAGGATTTGCAGTCTAGCAGCATTTTGCCATTGGAGATACCATTTGGAGTCTGTGAATTTTGAGACATTTATTTTGTACAGAGTCAGAACTACATTGTACGGTGACCCAAAAGGGACAATTTTTATTTTTATTCAATTTTCATTTTGGGTGGGTATAACTCTTCTATTTTCCACGGTGACTTCAATTTCCCAAATGAATAATATATTATTAAATATTGTCCCTTCAGGGCTTTTCAACTTCACTGAGTCTTCATATCACTTTGGATCAATGGGCAATAACTTAAATGAAATCTACAATTTACAAATCTTTACAATTTACAAATCTTTACAATTTACAAATCTTTACAATTTACAAATCTTTACAATTTACAAATCTTTACAATTTACAAATCTTTACAATTTACAAATCTAGCATCCTTATCTCTTATCCGTAGAGTCTGCAAGTCTACCGGACTGTGTTAACTACATCTATGTTAACACCCTGTCATGTTATCATAATAACTATATCACCACGAGCAATGAATGTACACTAACAACTGATACGTCAAGCATGTTCCATGTAACAGCATGGTCAGTGCTACCCATAACAACATGACCAGAAGGTGTAGCCACAATATTCCATTTGTCGGAGGTATGATATCGTGGAATTCAAGATTTGATATACAAAGAGTGCTGGGGGAAACAAGCAGTTGAATCAATGACCGAGGCTACAAGAAAAGCTACAGTCACTGCATTTCTGGTTAGTAGATGTAAATGGCAGGAGAAAAGACAGACCACCCTTACAGAGAGGAGTTAGTACTGAAGTCAGTCAACACCCTTTCATTCAAAAGCTATACCTTGTTTAGTTGCTAGGTCGGTGTAACTGATTTGCACTGCTATTTCTGCAGAAGAACAGCAGAAGAATTAAACACAGACAATAGTACAGAATCCTCCAAATTATACACCTGCTTATTCAAAGCACTGCAAGCTTCAGCAATATTTTATGTACATGTAGATCAGGGTAGAGAGAGGGATGGAATCCGTGATTCTACAGTTGGTAGAGATCCCCATTCAAGTCTCTAGCGGCAGTCAGAGTTTCCGTTAAGGCCTACAATGTACATGTATAGGAAAAAAAATGCTGTGTTTCCTGTTTCAGTCCTGAAAAGATTACGGTTGGTAAATATATATAACTGTTATAGGGATTATCTTAAGTTTTCTTTTTCTTTTTTTTTAGACTTTGGCCATCTCTATATAGTGATCCAACTTAATAAACAATACAGTTTGAAAGTAAAACTTGCGTGAGGACACTTATAGCTTCAATGTCAATGTTGGAAAACTGATTGTACAAATGTTTCATCACTCAGCTGTCAGATCATGGACTCCGAGGTAGAAAAGGTCAATCTATTCAGCTAAAAAAAATTATGTCCCTTGCAGGGGTCCACACAAAAAAGACTAGGGTTGGCAGGTTTTTCTAGGGTCAGTCTGGAAACAGAAAACACATTTTTTCCCTAGGCCTTAACAGAAACTCTGACTGCCGTTAGAGTCAGTTATTCTACCTGCAGAGATCATGATTAGAGTCTGGAACATTTAAGATATTCGATAATAGACTGTCACTTTTCAACTTTGATTTATGTCACTTTAGATATCAATTCAATTGACTTTAAATATGAGATTTGTAAAATAGAAACACCTTAATGTAATGTTTATTAAGCATAATGATGGGAGTCTGCTTACAAATATTTTGATGAGGATCTCTACTGGTAGAATCGCCAATTCTAACTGATCAGAGTCTCTACCTTGATATAATACATGTACATGTACATGTACATGGGCATGCTTTTCTCTTTGTTTCATTGGGTCACATTTAATCTTGTCATGTGTGCAAGAGGAAGAAGAAAAGGGTGTAAGACAGTATCTACAATTATAATTTAAAGTACCACCTGCAAGTCTACCAAATTAGCATTGTTGGTACAATGTTCAAGTATATGCAAAGTCTTCCAGAATTATAAAAAATGTATGGCTAGCCATAATTATAATGTCATGCCTACCTTCAGTAAAGCATTATGCTAGAGTACACAGGTATGTGCATAATATAATTGGCTGGTTTGTGTGTTATACTAATACATTATGGACATTACAAGAAACAAATTCTCAGTAATAAAAGTCTTGTTGACATAATGCTTTGTACATGTAGCTTCAATTCTTGTTACACTGTGTCCCTTATTATTATTATTTATAAGCATCTTGTTTTTTTGGCCCATCTTGCTTTCTTTTACTTGACTGAGCAGTATATGTCATTCATTAAAATATTTATTTAATTGATTTACTTTCTGTAGCATGTTGGCAGATACATGTACAACATGTAGTACTGCGCCTGCACGAAAACCATACTTAGTCTGTTAGCGTAGTGCATGTACAACTGGCATAGCACTTTGAGTTTGACAGAACATCTTGTTTAAGGTCATAAATATTATTATTTAAGGATGGCAAAATTCCCATCTGCAGTTTTCAAATGTTGTGTCAGAAAAGCTATGTTCATTCAACGGGCAAAATTCTGAATGCAATGTTGACAAAGCATCCAGTGGAGAACCAGCCAAAATCCAGGTTTTACACAGACACAGTATGTTCTGCTGACATGCTACTTTCTGTGGCCTTAGGCCACACACATCGATTTTTTGGATTGACATCCGCAAGCACATTGGATGGCAGAGGATGGCACCCAGGCTGCTGAAGCTCCACGGAACTCTAGCTCTCATCGTACGCAGTGCCGACTCATAAATTCCGCAAAAGGCCAGCATGTGGCAGCTTGTTGTACAATCACTATGTACTACCACAGCTTTGTATTCCTGTGGTTTTTTTGGGCTGTAATTTTTTCAAATTTGCCTGTTCGCACTACATGTTAGTTTGGGGGTCTTTAGAGGATGTCATCCATAAAATTAAGCCAGTGTGGATTTACATGTACCATCTACAAAAAAAAAAAACAAAAAAAACAACAGAAATCCACAGCTGTAAAATGCTTCCTACCTGGCACTGCTGCAAAGAACTTGACGGCGTCTCTGTGCCCGTGGAAGGACAGTTGGGCGTGGGCCATGGAGCAGTACGGGATGAAGCTGCCAGGTGTCACCGTGTCCGAGTTAGCGTCGCTGTACACCCTGATGACCCCACCAGGACGGCTGACCGATGCCGCGGCTGGAGGACCACTTGGTTTGTTACCTACAGGAAGACGTGTACATGGGGTAATTATTACCTCCAGGGGAGGAGACATCCTTCCGCGGAAGGATTTTGTGAGAGAATTAGATTTTCATGTTTGCAGCTGTTTCTCGCGTTTGGGTGGACGGATTCTTTTGAGACTCTGTATATGTTTTGCTATTGGGCTGCAGATGATGCACGTTCTTTTGTTTTTATTGTATATGTGTTTTCAGGCGTGGAAATGGTGCCTTTTGGTGGCCCCAGAACACCGCTTTGAACGTGAAAGTGGTCGCGACCGTTGACCTTTGGCGTGTATTAGGTATTGTCGGTCTCGTCCTCGAAGGTGACCCCTCGCACAGAGGGGTGTCCGGTCTCTATAAATTCTTTGTTTAAAACCCTATATAAAAATATACAAGCCCGGAGGTATAAAATCTCAGCTTTTACTTGTTACATTGTATTTCATTGTATAATAAAGGAACCGATACATTGGTGAAGGCTAGACATCCAGCAAAACATTACTTAACATACATATATATATTAGATATTATTAAGTCAAACTCTATTCCAGTAACTGGATAAATTACGGAGAAAACTTCTGGACAGTTCTACTGGAGTTTAAGGAGGCCATCTTCAAATGAATCTAAATGTACGACTACGATGGTACATGTATGGCCACCTCCAAAGAATGCACAGTGACAAATGGCCTAGGACGATCCTCACAATGGATGTGGAAGGCCCAAACCCCCGCGGTCGGCCAAAGAAGAAATGGTTTGACAAGGTACATAAACACTATCTTATAGGAACAAAGTTATAACATGACATGACTGCACATGCAATATATGTAATATAATATAATGTACAACTGGTAATATTACATTCTGGTTTTAGTACCAATAATATTATTCGTAAAAAATTGTGACAGTCAGGACAAGTCAAGGAATAGCAGACTAAATTCCATGCTACAACAATTACAAACTATAACATGCAACACTATCAATTTGGACATGTAAATGATCAGCATATTTAAAAAGCTCCAAAAAGTAAGCATTTTTTCAAAAAGCAAGCAAAGCCAGGGAGAAAAGCAAGCTGGAGGATGCAGAAGCGGAATGGTTCTTTCAGGGAACTTACTTGCCGGTATTGCAGGAGGGGCAGTGCTAACTGCAAGTAAATATAATTCACAGAATCAGTGACACATTGAAAGGAAAGGAAATCAGGAGAAACAAAGGGCTCTGCCCCTGAGGCCTCGCCAAAAAGGCAGGAAAGACTGAGTACTAAGCACGTCAGCAGAATGTACTGCGCCTGCGCAGAACCCTGGATTTTCACGGTTTTTGTGGCATTTTTGGTCAACATTGCATCAGAATTTTGCCTGTTGCAGAAGCTATCTTTTCCAACATAACATTTGCAAACTACTGTCGGAATGCTAACCTTATATGGGCAAATACAACCTTATATAAGATGTTCTGCCGAAGTGCTATATGTACATTACACATTACAGGTTTTGCGCAGTTGCTGTACGTTCTGCCGACGTGCTGACTGAGTAGAAGTGTTAGATGTTGTGTACGTACTCTCTGTGAGAGGGATGGAGATGATGACACCGTTCCCTGTCCCCACCCACAGTCTGTTACAGGAGATGAGCAGGGCTGTGATCCGCACAAACGAGAAACCCAGCTTCCCAGTACCTGGAGAAAACAATAATATTAACATTAAACCATAAACCGTCAGTAGTTTCATCAGGTTGGTCCAAAACAAAAGCCACATGGTGTCCTTTTAATTTTTGGATAGTGCCTACAGGACATGTACTGTACATTTGTAAATAGCTAAAGCCAGCCTATGATTCAAAACAAGTGACTTTTTTCAGTCAGTCACATTCAGGTATTTGATATGTTTAATTAAAATACCTACAAACATATTTGCGTGACCCAATGCACCCAGTATTTCGAGCCCTGCCTGGTCATGCCTTATTTACCTAGCGTCTTGCTGACTTACCTAGCATCTTGCTGACTTACCTAGCATCTTGCTGACTTAGCATCTTGCTGACTTACCTAGCATCTTGCTGACTTACCTAGCATCTTGCTGACTTAGCATCTTGCTGACTTACCTAGCATCTTGCTGACTTAGCATCTTGCTGACTTACCTAGCATCTTGCTGACGTAAGGTTCTATGTCCACGTCCTGCAGGTGCTGGTGCGTGTGTGCGTGGTACAGCCGCAGGGTGCTGTCCAGTCGGATGGACACCCACACACCGTCTCCCACCCACGCCAGCTGCCGCACCTGGCTCTCCTTCCTCGGGTGAGCATCAAACGTCTTCTGCAACAAGCAAGGGACAAGAGACGTTAACATGCAAACCTGTAGTTAGGCTGTGAATAGTTTCATCAGGTTGGTAGGTTACTCTTTTTACACAACCAAGACTTAATGTTTTAACAGTTCTTTTTTATAACAGTAAGTTTATTCATACAACAAACAGCCTTGCTGCCTGTACAAAACATGCTGAAGTGGAGGATCACATACCTTCGCCAATTGAACAGTAATTAATCTTTATGACTGAAAAATTACATATTATTCCCCCAGATTATGCACATATGATCCTCATTTCAATAAATCATATCAGTTGAAATCAGATCATATTCTCCACCAAAATGCAATTCTAGCATTTCCTCAAATTATGCAAATAAGGTCCTTATTTGAATAAGTTATGTTGAATGATGTTTGCCTTCAGTAAATTTTCAAATACCTAATGAAATTCCAGGCAGTTACCATTGCTGAATTACAACAGTTTCTCATTAATTATGCAAATTAATTCTTAATTTACATAATCAATATCTGTCTATGTTTCTCTTGTTCTCAATTACATGTACATAATGCTACAAGTGCGGTGGGTTCTTTAACATGAGCCTACCTCAATCTTGAGAGTCTTGGGCTGCACGACGTGTATCTTGTTACGATAGCCGCACCAGACTTTGTCGTACACCACCACCATGCAGCGGATGGAGTGGTGTGGCTTCCCAAGGTCCAGCAGGTGGTAGTTGGTCAAGTCCCACTGACCATCTGCCAAACAAAACAGTCACAAGGCCAACAGATAATAACTATGTTCCTACCCTAACACATTCAAGCTATTACAAAGTTTATCTTCCATGCAATTCTAAGTCTCTGTCATACAATGATTTATTTATGTTAGTTCTTTCCCCCTTAATCTAGTCTCCACATCAAGGTTCCTTAATGTAGTATATGGATGGCTTCTCATTTTAGCTTCTGGAGACCAGAAGAGAAGTTTACTGGCTGGCTCATCATTGTGAGGTACATGTAAATGGCCAGCAAGGCAAAGCCTGTGCTTATTTCCCTCTCGTAAACATTTATATTTATTATGTCTTTCAGTAAAGTAAACACAAAAGCTCGAACCCCTCAGGTTGCTTAATTTTTCTTCTGCAACAGTCTGCAAAATGCAGACTTAAGATGGGTATTTCTAATACTGATCGAGAAGGGTCTCTGTCAGATATCTACTACTACATATGTGTGCAGATGGGAAGTTACATTATTCCAGGATCTCTACTGTATAGCAATACATTATACATGACTGTACATGTACAAAGAGGCTGAATGAGTGCCTGGTTAGGTAAGATGACCCTACCTGCTGCTCTGTGGAACACTGCCAGAGTTCCATCTGCCAGGGCTACCAGGACGCGGCCTTTTACATGGCTGTAAAATAATATTTCCGTAAGTTTGCAGCATCTGTCTAAGGAATTTCATAGCACCATTATGATAAAAAGTATGAGTTCCTAGTGTGCAAGAACATAGCACCAAATTAAAAGAGTGGAAATGATGGTGTGAGTGTGCTTCTTTCGAAAATTTGAATACCAGATTCAAACGTTAGAATATTCATGTTATTACAATTTTTAAGGACACCAACTTTTGCACTGCATTTTCTCGGGTGGGAAGGACATAAATAAAAGCAATATAACACGGTGTAATCCGCATCACCCTAATGGTGATACAGAAATTGTGGAATACACTTCTACAGTTGTATGTATATATTAAACTACCGGTAAGTAGAATTGTGCACACTTACACTATGCTGAGTACTGAGTCCTTCAGTTTAATGGAATGCAGGCATTTTCTCCACTGTGCCACAGATGAGTGCACATACAGACTGTAGAGGAAACACAATCATTGAATTTCATATGGATGAAAATGATCATAGAAATTTACAAAGTACAATATACCAGATACAGTTAAACCTTGTTCAGTACTATGGACACTACCATGTTTTATGTAGGGGTGTTTAGCAGTATGTGACGGTATTTCAGCACCAAGGACTCTACAATGTTTTATGTAGGGGTGTGCAGCAGTATGGGATGGTATTTCAGCACTAAGGACACTACCATGTTTTATGTAGGGGTGTGCAGCAGTATGGGATGGTATTTCAGCACCAAGGACTCTACCATGTTTTATGTAGGGGTGTGCAGCAGTATGGGATGGTATTTCAGCACCAAGGACTCTACCATGTTTTATGTAGGGGTGTGCAGCAGTATGGGATGGTATTTCAGCACCAAGGACTCTACCATGTTTTATGTAGGGGTGTGCAGCAGTATGGGATGGTATTTCAGCACCAAGGACACTACCATGTTTTATGTAGGGGTGCGCAGCAGTATGGGATGGTATTTCAGCACCATGGACACTACCATGTTTTATGCAAAAAGCATGGTGATAGGACAAGACAGGGAACAAAAAACCTGTAGCAAACTTTCCACCGGTTCTACAATAGACTGTCCCATTGACTAGAAGTGACCCAGCAGGTGCTACTTTACATTGCGCAAAGACTGTCATTCTGTCAAACTGTCTGATTCCATCCAGAGTTCTCTTTGTTCATTAAATATTGTGTCATAATTTGTGGTCTTTAGGCCACACTAATTTAATTTGTTGTTTCTCGGATTCGCCCTGTCCATTTTTTTCTGATTTGCCAAAAAAAAATTTTTTTTTTGTTCTAAATTAACAGCAAAATGCTCAATGAAAGACATATTTTGGCCCCAACGGTTGAAGAAAGTCCTTTTCTTCCTAGTTAAAGTTTTTCAATCTAACAGTGCATTTTTGTTTCATTAAAAGTTCAAAATCTATTGTTTTAATTATATGCCAGCCTGGTGTTCGCTTCATGGCTCATATTGAACCATTTCCAGCTATCAGGGGGCGCCTTGGCTTGTTTTTTTTTTTTCCCCGTCGCTTCATATTTTTTCTGAAAAAACTCTGAGAAACAATAAATTAAAATGGTGTGGCCTTAAGACGAGAACATTTTCTTTGCAGTGTCCCTACCATCCGTTCTGTGCTCCCAGCCACATGGTGGGGAGAACACTGCTCATCTTAGCCACCTCCGGCAGACCGGTTCCCTCCGGTATAGCCGCCATGCCGTCCTTAAACAGGGAGTTGGGGTCCTTAATGAGGCTGTCTCGTGGGGCAGGGGCAGTCTGGGTAAGAGGCACAGCAGTGTATTCTGGGCCGTCTCCACCTGCAGTGGCACCGAGCGGGTCTGCAAACTCATCTGGAACATCACAGTGTGCTGGTTAGGCCATGTTCATATATGGATGACATACAAAAAAAAGTTTTCAACCATGCTGTAAATCGTACAAAACAGTTGCAAAATGAGCAAAATTATACCTTTGTTGCAAAAAAAAATATTTAAAAATGATTCATAACAATGTGCATGTTGTATAATCATTGCTAAATTCAAACAAAAAAGACAAAAATGTAAATGAAAATTTATACGGCTGAATTGATGCAGGGTATCACATAATGATCAATACAAATCACAACAATCAAATAACACACATGATACACATATCTGTCGCAAGGCTCTGTGCGGCTGCCATTCGGCGTCACAAGGTGACCTCAATATGACTTTCCCCAACTGAAGTTAGGTACCCATTCAGACCTGGGTGGAGTGAGGAAAGTCCCCGGTTCATAGTTGAATGCTCTACCACTACGCCACCCGATGCCACGTTAATACATGGTGTATAACAAGCAGGATGGAAAGCATGACTTTAACCCTCACCCAACTCCCCAGGTCCAGCCTCCTCCTCTACCTCAGCCTCCTCCTGCTCACCCTGATCCCTCTTCTCCTCACCCTGCTCTGGAGTAACTCCCTCCTCCTCACCCTGCTCCGGAGTCACTCCCTCCACCTTAACCTGCACCATCTTCTCTCCTAGCACTGAAGGGGCCTGCTCCTGGGCTGGGGTGGGGATTTCTGTGGCTTCCTTTGCTATCTCTACAGGGCTCTCTACATCTTTGGTTCCTAAGAGGATAGCAAGCCTCCATTAGGCATCCAATTCTCACGGCAGCAAAAAAAGGATTTTCAATTTTCTAGCAATTCTTCTAATTTAGCATACTGATGTCTGTGAGGCAAAAATGCAATGTCGCTGACAGAAAAAAGGTTGCTTTTTTGTATTGTAGGCTAAATTTGAGATTCTCATGAATAAAGAAAGGTTCAACAGGGGTGCCAGAGTATACTGTGCAATTTTACGGAATGCAGTGCAATTTTACTAGTATACAGTGCAATTTTACGGAATACCGTAGAGAATATTAGTATAAAGTGCAATTTTACGGAATACAGTGCAATTGCATTAGTATACAGTGAAATTTTAATAGTATACAGTGCGATTTTACTAATAAAATTTTACTAGTAAAATTGCACCCAGTATTCTGTAAAATTGCACTGTATACTTAGTCTAATACTATTAAACTGTATTCCGTAAAATTGCATTGTATTCCGTAAAATTGCACTGTATACTTAGTCTAATACAGTAACTATTAAACCGTATTCCGTAAAATTGCACTGTATTCTGTAAAATTGCACTGTATTCCGTAAAATTGCACTGTATACTAATACCACTGAACTGTATTCCATAAAATTGCACTGTATTACATAAGATTGCACTGTATCCTCTGGCACTCCTGTTCAAACTAGAAACTGATTTCCTACCTGCGGCTTTTCCGTTCTGACTGGGTGGAACAGCTCCAGTAGCACAGCCCACCACAGTGATGCCACCGATGCCTGACTCACTGCTGGTGTCAGACTTGTTAGTTTCTGCTGAGTCTGTGTCCACCACCACGTTCCCTTTGATCACAAAGTCTTCTGGGGGATAGTCATCTTCCATCGCACCTGAACACAGACAGAAAACACTTTTAAATTCATGGATTCTATTATAAAGAGGCTTCTTTTGTAATGTTTTACGTAGGGGTGTGCAGCAGTATGGGATGGTATTTCAGCACCATGGACACTACCATGTTTTATGTAGGGGTGTGCAGCAGTATGGGATGGTATTTCAGGACCAATGACACTACCATGTTTTATGTAGGGGTGTGCAACAGTATGGGATGGTATTTCAGCACCATGGACACTACCATGTTTTATGTAGGGGTGTGCAGCAGTATGGGATGGTATTTCAGCACCATGGACACTACCATGTTTTATGTAGGGGTGTGCAGCAGTATGGCATGGTATTTCAGCACCATGGACACAACCATGTATTTTGTAGAAGGAAATCATAGTTTTTGTTTTTTCTTCTCCAAACCAATAAGGTCAATGACCAGAACCAGACATCTGTCACCATGGTAACTAGTGTTGGGTTACATCATGTTGCAATTTTATAGCGAGGGATTTAGACTCCTGTCACTAGATGTACATGTATATAATTATGAATGTGTTTGAGAAACAGAGCAGACCATACATGTATGCGAAGGTAAACATTATGCACTGGCTTTGCAAATGTTACCTTTCTAGATGAATATGTATGTGCAAATAATATATAGAAACAGTGAAGGCTGAGTGAGAAATCATACTGTAGTAATTAATCTAATTACTTAATTTAAAGGAATTACATTTTGTTGCGTATAGATTATTGCATTTGTGTTATTTATATTTTGTTATTATTTGTGTCTGTTCAAATATTTGTTTATTGTTTTGTTACTTCAATTTTCCATTGATTGCATTAGTACATCAATTATTACTCTCATTTCATACTATTTCTATCATAATTTGACCTCTGATCTTCAATGCACTTTCATTTCTCTATGCTGGTTTTGTTTCAAGTCTGTTATAATTTCAGCATAGTTTTGTATGCTTTAGTTATTATCATTATTGCTAAAAGTAATCATTATTAGTATTATCATTATTGCTATTTTATTCTATGTTGTTGGACTCCAGGAAGAATAGTATGGAATTAACCATACTATGATGGTGATCTCAATAAACAAACAAACAAATACCTGGTACACTGGCTATACAGAGCAGGTGAGATGAGCAGACAGAGAAGGTGTCCAGGATCTCCTGTGGGTTGTTGGCATCGATCACGGTGACCTTACTGGTGGCGTGTGTACTGGTACAGATCCACACCATGGACGACATGTTCTCTGTGGTGGGCAGCAGCTTTTCTCTCTCCTGGCAACACAAGAACATTGTTGAAGTGGTTCATCAGCAGGGCTTGAAATTCATTTTGGGGAATACATGTAGGTGCACTGGTGCACCCAACCTAAAAAAATTAGATGCTCAAGATTTTTTTGGGGTGCACCAAAAAGAATAAATTAATTACAGATGTTACTGATTCTTAAAAGCAATTATTATTACAATTATTATTATCGTTGTTATTTTATTTTATGTCACTGGACTCAAGAAAGAAAAGTATGGAATTTACCATACTAAATTGGAGATCTCAATAAACAAACAAACAAACCTTAAGTTCAGCGTCCAGTTTGTCGATGCTTGTCTGCGAGCCTCGCTTCTTGCCGTCCTCATCAGGCAGACTGTCAGAGTAGAACACGCTGGCTCCCACGATGGACCCTCCGTCCCGCGTCTTACCTCCGGATAGGTTCACTCCCGCAGCACACCAGATCTACAATAGACGACACACCACGGTTCTCAGGGTGCAAAATCCTTTTTTCAGGTATTCTTTTCTGATACTTTTTTTCAGAATTTAAAATACAATGTAGTATCTACAGAACCAGAACAATTGCTTCAGAATCTGCTCTTCAGACTGGCTTTCAGGCATCCAGTGCAATGTTCAGGGCGGCAAAAATTATTCAGGATGAGGAAATCTGATATTAACATTTACTGCCATTTCTTAGTATATTTTTCAGCTGAAGTGTTTAAAACAAGCTACATGAGGCTTGTCATCTTCTTGATACCACCCATAAATGCATTTTGTAGCTGAACGAGCCTATGAATAAACAAAAAGGACCTGTTTTTGTTAGGGACGTCCCTCGGATGGGATGTTAAATGGATGTCCCGTGATTGGGAAGAGTCACACCCCGCGCACGTTAAAGAATACACTGCACTTATCGATAAAAGTAGGCTGATGTAGCTAAATTTTTGGTGCACTTATCAACCTATGTTCCATTGAAGGCAGCAGTCAGGGGTTCTTCCCAGTGTGAGTTGCTCAAACCTTACGGTCCAGTCTTACTCAGCTTGTATTTACATGTATGAAACTGGCATGTTTTGCCTAAAAAGGTGGTTTACCAGTTATGTAGGACTGTAGGGCCATGTGACGTTACAGTAGGGTGTTTGGCCCAGAACTCAGAGATCCTTGGTTCAAATCCTGTCTTGTCACCGATTTTGTGCCCTTGGCAGTTTACCAGTTATGCAAAACAAACAAACAAACAAACAAATCTACCTTCATGCCAGGCTCTTTCTCCAGCAGTGGCCGACAGTACACGGGGACGGGGACGGACACGACACAGTTACGTGATGACTCCGTCATGGAGGGACCCTTAAACTTGGCGGGCAGGCTCCAGCCGTACGCCTGCATGCGCCCGTCGTCCTTCCTGACGTGAGCGCGAACACGCTTGTACTGCTCCTGCTTCTCCCGACGTTTCCTCTCGATTTCACTCAGGTTGCTGGAAAATAGTTCACACTATTCAGTACAGTCAAACTAGCCCTCTACAGTGTATATAACAACTGTTTAACAACGTTTTAAGGTGTAAGCATTAACCCTTGTCCTGCTGGCATTTTTTACACAATTATATTTTCCAATAATTTCATGACTTTATAAGGTCATAGACCTTGACTTTTTTTGCCCTGCGGTGGCATAGGTACTTCCACATTCGTTGCGTTTCACTGGGGTGTAACACGTTGCACGAGAAATACTCCCAAATTGTACAATCGTACCTATACAGGGTGTTATATAGATGGTACTGTATGTGCAAAACAACTTATTCTTGGGCTCCACAGGACAAGGGTTTTAAGGGACTTGCCTATGCCAACCACTTGTTAATTATTTGGACCTGCATGTGGCCCAATCTTTGCCAATGACAGCCGCATTAGAATAAGATAACACAAAATTTTTCAATGACTGTCTTTCTGCAGTTTTCTTCAGAATTCATATTATTACATGTACCTGGGTCATGATTGTGACACTAAAGACACGGGACATTGGTAGTTGATCATGAATACTAGGAAAGCGTGTTGTATTAGCACATTTATATAAAAAGGCTAGAGCATATTGCCCAGCGCAGAATCCTGAATTTTCATGGTTTTCGTTGGATTTTTGGTCAACGTTGCATCAAAATTTTCCCTGTTGCAGACGATATCTTTTACGACATAACATTTGGAAACTACTGTCCGAATGCTAACCTTATATGAGCAACTACAACCTTATATGAGATGTTCTGCCGAAGTGCTGTGTACAATACATTACGGGTTTTGCGCAGGTGCAGTACAGTCTGCTGACGTGCTATATTGCCCCTACCTGTCTTCTGCGAGGAAGTTGAAGGCCTTAGATTTGTCTCCCATGGCGGAGAAGGTGTTACTGCGAACACGGTCAGGGTTCCCGGCAGGCTGGACTTGAGAGGCTGGTGCGTTGTAGCGCACGTTCACTGGTGGGTACGACTTTTTACTGGCTGTACTTGAACTAGACGACGAACTAAATAGATTGCTAAAACTGGAAAAAAGTTGATGTTAGTTAATAAAAAGATAGCCTGCAGGCTAATTTGAGATTTTGATGAAAAAAGAATTGGTTAAAACAAAGGAAAACAATTTAATTTTGCTGTGTGCAGTGAATATCTTTAGAATGTAACGGTCAGTGATAAGTCTTTTACAGTAAGCACAAAATACTTACAACTTCCATATGGACGACTTGTTCTTCTTAGCAGCAAGTTCTGGGTTTTCTCTCGAAGCCCTAAAAATTCGGAACAGGTAAACTTGTCAATGAGTATACAGTCACGACATCAAGACTGGAGAAAACATGCTAAACTTCACACCTAAGTGCACATGGAAATCTTATTCTTTCAAGTACTGATTGGCTCCACCCCGAAGGTGTTGCCAAAAAAAACAGAGCTCAAACCATGTCATATACCCCTTTCCTTTCCATTTAACCACCTAAAACTTTCCATAGTTGCAAAATTTGTGCTGCAAAATGATGAAAACATTGCCACCAGGCATCGTCAAGTGTCAGCCTCCATGTTATGTGGCCAAAGTTTTGCCCAAACAAGATTGCAAGGTTGCCAAGTTACAATTTTGTATATGCCATGGCTTTAGGTCCAGACTTGCGAGTCTGGAACTGAACCTAAACCTCTGGACTTGGATCCAGACCTGAACCTAAATGTGGTTTAAGTACACAGCATTACGTTCGACAGGGGGCTTTACCGTATCATCTCGGTCCATCTGACGGCCTCCTGTAGCTCCATGAGTCGTTCCTTGTACTGGTTACGCTCCATCAGGACACGAGCCATCTCCACTCGGGTGAAGCGCTTCCTCTGTGCCATGGGCACATCATCCTGGATAGAACATTAAACACACATCATGGAACTTCATCTGTTTTTGTATAAATTATTATCATCATATTATTGTCAGCACTTGGTCAACTGTGCCAGGCAATTATTGAACTTAAGGTGACGGTGGTTGTTAAATTTGATCCTTGTGTAACTTTGTTGGAATAAAGTTTAGCATTGTCCTATGCACACAGTATCACATATAATATTATTAAGCTCTGTTATATAGACTGTATTTAATATGGACTCCGAGTCAATCATGCAGGTGTTAAATACAGTAAAATGACTTACATCTTCATCATGTGGGCCTTTCTTCATCTCTTCTACTTCTGCTCTTGCCCTGGTGGGGGAAACAATTCTTACTAAAACACATTTCATAAAAATTATGGTGACAGGAGTCTAAATCCCTCCTGTTATAAAATTGCAACATGATGTAATCCAACACTAGTTACCAAAATTATTGGTAACAGATGTCTGGTCAATGACTTAATTTGTTTGGAGAAGAAGAAACAGAACAAAAACAGTTTGTTTTCCTTCGGTAAACATAACAAGACTTCAAAGAGTACGTACAGACACCTACATGACAGTATATAAGATACTGTCTCTTATGAAGAAGAGCACTGGAACTTAAAGGACAACATGACTGTATGTAAATTGTTAAGACCTACTTCCGTAGCTCCTCCTCCAGGTCGTTGACCTTCAGCTTTAGTCTCTGTTTGGAGGTTTGCAAAGCTGAGACCTCATTCTGCAACATCTCTGCCTCACTGGTACGGAGAGAGACAGTACTGTTGTTTACACAATCTTAAAGCGATATTAAATTGTAGTACACAAAATACTTTGATGAACGTTAGACCCTAAAGCAGTTACTCAGGCAACTTCCAAAATCATAATTATCCAGTTGCTTGAGTCACTGTTTTTTGGCGTATAACACGCATGTACATGACTTTTTCAACATCGTTGTTTTACACATTTTACACGCAGATGCACGTACGGCGGGTTGTGACCAGGCCTTTACAGAGAGTGGTATGCTATAGGATGGCGCTGATTTAACGTAAGAGACTACAGAAGAATAAACAGAAAAGTTGATAATGATGCCCCTTACCTGGTCAGCTCGTCTACTTTGGCTATAAGATCATCCTTCACTATGTTCAAGGCATTCCTGGAGAAAACAGCAGGGACAGGATTATGTTACTGAGTACAATCATCACTGTATAACACAAGACTTCATCAGGTACAGATACCAAATACATAATCGCTAAGGCCACACCAATTTAATTTGTTTTAATTTAATTTAATTTAATTCGGACAATATGAAGCGACAGGGCGAAAAAGAAATTAAAGAAATAAGTCTTGGCATCTTACTCTAACCCCAAATGATACGATAGGAGCCATGACGTCAACACGAAAGGCTGGGTTAATATTTAAAACTATGACTTTTAATCAAATCACATTATTGATAGATGGAAAAACTGTAACAACTAGGAAGAAAAGGACTTTCCTCAACTGTTGGGGGCAAAATAGGAGCATATTTGAGTTGATTCAGAACCGGAATCTTTTTTTTTGCAAATCAGAAAAAATCCGAATCCGAGAACCAACAAATTAAATTGGTGTGGCCTACATGTAAGACGTACAATGAACCAGCACTGTACCGGTATGACACTAGATTATGCTATACAATGTAGCTACACTACAGAAGAGAAAGGAACTGACTTCGTCTCCAACAGTTGTGTGTTCTCTGCAATCAAGTTCTCCACTTCCTTCCCCATACCTGTGGAGGCAACAATACTCTGTATTACTTTCATTACTGTTAACTTTTGTTAACTATTGTTTTTCCGAGTAAAAGAAAATATTAAAAAGAGAACAACATACATGTACCTGGAAAAAAAACAGGATTTCATAAATCATTATAGTCCATCATGAAAATGCCTTTGAGAAGATAGTAGCTATTTACATGCATGTATGCCATACCCAGGCTGCAACAATGTTCAATGCAGGTGTTGTGGGCTTGTGGCCTGTGTGATTACTTAGCGGTATTGTACTTGCTGCAATTTTTTTGTGTAGGGACACCAGATTTTGGGACATAATATATTATGAATTTAAATGTGTGTGTTTCTAATTTGTGGCAACATTACATGTACATTTGAAGTTTTTTCAGGAGCAGGTGTTAAATGTTGTTAGAAGACATTAGGAGGGGTGGTGAGGTACATGTACATTTATGTATAATTGGTTAGACGGGGAGGGCAAGAAAAAATTCTGACCACCCTTTTGGGCAATTGTTTTTTCTGCACCTCCTTTGTACGCTTGATGCCCAGTTACAATAAGAGCTGCGTACTGGTACTGTAGATTAGCACAGTACCATGAAAATTGATCAGGAACAGGTCCTAAATAGTAAGGAATCACTTAAACTAACCGATACATATATCACATACACAATGTAGTAAAGGTGTGCAGTGATATCTAGAAGGAGCATACATGTACATGTAACTACATTACATAAATGCAACTGTACAAATCTTTCAAGGACAGCTAGAGTATTGTATGAAACAAGAAACTGTCTACATGACAGATAGTAGTGTTTTGTTTGAATAAGACATACATGTAACTATTATTATAGTTCTGTCCTGTAGTATTTGAATGAAAATTCTGTCAAGTTTACTACTGTAACAGTACTGTTTTTAATGTTAAAATATTGAGGAAATTCAGAAGAACATATCATTTACATATATATGTATTTATATTAATTTGTCCAATTGTT
This sequence comes from Branchiostoma belcheri, assembly GCF_001625305.1. NCBI lineage: Eukaryota > Metazoa > Chordata > Leptocardii > Amphioxiformes > Branchiostomatidae > Branchiostoma > Branchiostoma belcheri. Next base: position 618,799 of record NW_017804575.1, read on the forward strand.
CAGGTACAGGTACAGAAAAACTCTGTATGTACATGTACTACGTGATTGTAGAATCATGTACCTGTATGTTTAGGTGTACACACAGTACACTACATTGTACATTGTATAGGCATATATGCTTCATAAATGTTAATCACATACACATAATGAACACACACACAGGGCTTACCAAAGAAGGAGTCACTGACTGTTAGTGGTCCAGGAGTAAGCATTTAGCAGGTGGAAAGACAGCATGTTTTAGATTCAAGACACAAGGTACATGTTACATGTATTTGTACGAGTGTGCTGTAGACTGTGGTTTGAAACTTTCCATATACAGTCAAACCTGGCTAGTCATCCACACGTCATGCATCACAAACCAACTTAAAACAGCCCAGTCCAATTTTACATTAATTTTTGTTAAGACCCTCTGCTAAGCAACCAACTGTATTATAAATTGAAAGGCCAACATCAAATTTTGCTATGGGAAGCAAATGCATCATATTTCAGTCCAACTTCCTCCCCATTCTAAAATGGACTGCTCCATATCAACCTTTTCCATCCAGTATCAAGTGTTTTAATATGTCCCCTAACAATGATTATTGTTCTTGAAACCCCCATACAGTGCTTTTTAGTGTTCTTAGAAATTATTGCCTCAAAACCCCCATGTTGAGCTTTCTAGTAAAAGTCTCTTAGAAACCCCCATGTCACAATAATCATCTGGACAACCAACCCATTTGTTTCAGAAGCAACCAATTCTCTTCTGCAACCATTTTCTCTCAGTGTATTGAGAGGTAAAATGTTGAGCCAGGTTTGACTGTATCAGGATGTATCAAGACAACCAAAGATGCGCGTGCAACAAATTATATGAATTAAAATAAAACAACCGAAAATGGAGGAACGAAAATGAATGTGTGAACAGAAATGAATATGTGTGTTAGTCCTACCATCAGAGTAGTCACTTAGGGTATCGTTAAGCCAGCACACTGGGGTCCAACACAACATTCACAGGGTTAACCAGGGTACAAGAAAGCAGGCCCTGTCACACATTCAGAACCTCCCCCCCCCCAACAACAACACCATCCAACCATGGTTTGGCTGAAGTTTGGGAGCAGTCTGACCAGATTTAGGCAATGCCTACTTTTCTACAATGTACATGTGAATCGAATTTCAGTTAAATTTGAGTCAACCCAAACCCCCAAATACTGCTGATCTTCACCTCCCGTCTATCCAAAATTTATTAATATCATGAAAGTTCATCTGTGTTGGTAGTTACATGTTTAAAGTTAAAACTTTTGGTCCAACACAAAAATTCTCTTACATCTAGTACTTTCGAGCAGTCACTCTGGCCTTCCTCAGTAGACTGACCCAGTGAGGCTTGTCTTGTGGCTTCTTTGAAGTGTGACGTCAAGGAGTTACTGGTTGAAAGCTCTATAGGTGAGAGAATTTTTTGTGTTGGACCAAAAGTTTTAACTTTAAACAAAGTTTATTAATGTTTGAAACATTTCAGTTGCTGCTGACCTACATATAAGCCATGGGGGAGTTTGGCAATGTTTGGGAGGCCATTTTTGGCTATGTGTGACAGGGGCTCAACATCAATGTTAAAAAGTTAGTCTCAGTGTTATTCCACCAGGTCTCAAACCCTTTCCAAAAACACCTTGTGTCTATCTAAAGTGCACTGACACTGACTGTCTCTCACCGAAATTCTACATTCTGCCTAAAACTCTGGACAGAAGGGCTCTCTTTCCTTCATGTACTTAGTCATTTTCCATATAATCTCTTCATGTTGTAGGCACAAATTTCTATGTGCACCTACATAGCCTGGGTACCATCCTGGTTAGTTTGTGTACATCAAAATCTGCTACCATAGTTGCTGCTATAAGTTCTTCAGAGGAGACATAAACTAACCAGGATGTTACCCAAGTTACAGATTTGTAGGTTTCATAAAACGATTTTCAAACCCTGCATTAAAAAAAAATAGAATGATGTAATAATGAGAGGGAAAAGAAGTTGTTGTGTGACTGTGCTGTATGTACTAACCAGAGAGAGAGTATTCACTAGGGTCAATGGACCTGAGTGATCCTTGGAAGCCGTGAAAGAAACAGTGACATGCATTAGGCCGCAGCAAGTAAATTTCATGGATGACATCCTCCGCAGACTCCAAATCTAATGCGGGCGGGCGAAAAAAAACAAGGCGGGCCGAAAAAGCAAGGTTCCTACATTTTAAAATTTTGACTCAATCATTGTACAAAAGATTTTGATTCAGTGGGAACATCATAATACACACAGCCAGCATCACATATCACTGCATCAAGTATGAAACAAAGCATTAAATCAGAGCCTTTTCTTGTCTCCTCTCTAGTATATTTATCTGCCATCCACCTTCCGGCATTGCAACAGACATCTTTGCCCATTTTCGGCATGTTGACCACTGTCAGAAGGCAAAAAAATTTCTTCTTTTTTTCGAAAATCAGGCAAAAATTAATGACATTGCGTGCACTGATGTCATCCATAAAATTTACTTGCTGTGGCCTTAGGACAGGAGGAGAGGAAGAGCAGTGAGTAGGAATAATTATACAAATTAACCATCAAAACAATAGAGAACATATTGTGAATTTAGGACAGTAGAAATGGAAAAGTATTTCTTGACAATGTAAAATAATGGAATTATGTACTACAATGTAAATGTAGCACAAACCCTATTGTTACTTACATATTATTGAAAACACTTATCTATCATTGTGTGAATACTACTACATGTACATGATGTTGTACTACAAAATCTTGGTCTGCTGGCAAGAGTATTTCAAAACTGGACTTCACAAGTGTACCCTCTAAATAAATATTTAAAAAGTATCAAATCGCAGAATAGCATTCTGATACATGTATCTGTGGCGTAAAAATGCAATCTTGCTGACAAAACAGTTGTATCATAGACTGGTTCTAGCTATTCATTGATGGTACAAAAAAATAAAAGGACTTCTCACATAGCTTGATATATTAAACTATTCCAAATGCTTCAAGTACTAAATGATGACAAAATTGTGTTAAGAAAGGGAGGTAAATGTTAATATCGGACAGATTTTCTCATCCAGAATATTTTTTTGGTTTTGCTGCCCTGAAATTGCATTGGATGACTTTAGCTAAAGTTTTTGGCCGTTTTAATTTTCCCCAGAGTCAATAGAAAGTAGCATTATTCCAAGTGAGTGACCTACAGACTTACATGTAGTTAGCGTTGCCTTACCTGTGATGTCAGCCCCTTCATCCATCTCTCCTAGTGCTTCTGAGTCCTGGGTGGTCAGCTCTTGGAACAGGGAGTCCTGGTTTGACTTGAGTGGGGTGCTGTGGATACAAGTCGTACTCAATACATTTTTTAAATGAAAAAATAATAATAATAACTTTGTTAGCATTAGTATTATTACTAATGTTTTGGGGGTGGTGGGTTATGGCGCACTGATACATGTGCATGTCAAGTTTGTGTATTTATACCTTAATTGTATTTTGTTGTGTGGCGCTGTTAAAATAAGTTATAAATTTGAGTGCAGCGCCGTTATGTTTGATGTTTTGATGGATAAAAAAAAAGTGGTACACAACAGAGTACAATGTCATGATAAGAAATTGAGGGAACATTGTATCACAGCAGCACATTGGCAGAACATACAATGTACTTCACCCACATTTTAACCATTACAGGTGTTTTTTTTTTTTTCCAACCCAACAACTGAAAACTAAACAATGTTTAGACGGGATGACATCCTTAAATATGACAGTATGACATGAAATAAGACATTCTGCCAAAGTGCCATGCCGTTGCAGTTGACATCAATGCTGCCTCAACCCAGCATTAAAACTATGAGCATTAATGCAGCACTGAACACCACTTTCCCTTATGGGGTGACTTTGATTTTTAGCATTTTATAAATTTTGATTGTCTGTACCTTGTTGCTCCTGGCACATCGATGGGTTGTGTCTGGGAGAGTTCTGGGGTGGTGTTGAGAATGTCCTGAACTCTTCTGTCTGATCCTGTGTCAAGAAGGAGTACATGTGGTCAGGACAGATAATAAAGCACTGTCAGTATACGTAACTGTTGAAGTTAGTAGTATACATGTAGTTCTCACTAGGCTATTTGAGTGTAGGGGCCCCCTACGTTGTGATTTGGACCCCTACACTGTCTTTCAACCAGCGTAGGGGTGGGTTTTTTTTTGGGGGGGGGACCTTCATAAATCTTTTTAAAAAATGAACTTTAGAATAAAGGTATAACTGTTACATTAATTTTAAAAATGTGTCCTTCAATAAAGCAAGAAATAGTGTCTCAGGGGGTTAAGAGTTTCACATTTTTCTGGGAGAATACCAGACCTCCTGCTTTGGGACTGATTATGCGACTTTCTGTACCTGACCCCTACGCTGTGAAAAAATCCTGGTGAGAACCCTGAGTTCACAACCTGAAATAAAGTACTTTAAACCCTGTCAGCTGAAGATGACAGCAAGATTTGATACACCAGTCCTTAGGCCACACCAATTTAATTTGTTGGTTCTCGGATTCACCTCTTCATTTTTTTTCTGATTTGCAAGAAAAAAATTGATTCTGGTTCTGAATCAACTTAAAAACTGCTCAAAATTTTGCCCTCAACAGTTGAGGAAAGCCCTTTTCTTCCTAGTTGTTACTGTTTTCCATCTATCAATGCAGTGGATTCATTCAAAGTTCAAAATTTATTGTTTAAATAGTAACCCAGCCTTTTGTGTTGACTTCATGGCTCCTTTCGTACCATTCGGGGCCATAATAGGATGCCTAGACCTGTTTGTTTTTCTTCGCCCTGTCGCTTCATATTTTTTCTGACAGAATCCCAGAACCAACAAATTAAATTGCTGTGGCCTTAAATTCCCATTTCCCTTGAAACCTGTCCAGCAGTTTTGCTTATGGTTTAGCCATTCCCTGACAGAGGTACACAGACAGACAGAGGTCCCACCACCGAGAACACAGCAGTACCTCCGAAACAACAGAACTTTCCCAACCTCCGTTTCTGAGGGCTTCACTACTCCATAGAGGCAGCGGTGGTAACTCACACAGCTCTACATGTGTAGTACATCAAGTCAGATCATTCATTCAGTTGACATCATGCAGTGGTACATTAAATTTTGTAGAAGTTGATTGTGTTAATTGACAATCATGTATTACACTTCTGTATGTCTTGGCCTGCATTGTAGATACTGTTCCATGTACATGTAACTGTTGCTATAATTATAGTTGTTTGGGTTTTCTTCCTTGACAACAATTATATACCACACTTCTTTACATTTGGGAACAATATATATCACACTCCTGTACATTTGGGATTGCACTGTAGATATGGTACTGTTCCAGTATGCTCCCTATAACAGTAAATATTTTGCATTTTTGTTAATGCATCTATAGCAGCGACACCTGTGCTGCAGTGCAATGTGAACCAGTCAGAATTGCCCTGAGGAAGGTGACAGACGGTCACCCTTGGTAGTGCTTATCCTTACTTCTATAGCCCTTGGGCCGCACAGACATTGTGCAATCACTGCAGCAGGGGGCTAGTCCACAGGTACAAGTGTACCCAGTGCCATATGGAAACTCATACATTTTGTAAAAAAATAATTATTCTATTTGTCACAATAGTACAAAATGTAGTCCTGCAATTATACTAATTGATAAAGGCATATTAGATTATCTAATTTTGCAGGCTTAATGTACATTTGAAGTCAATCACCAGTTACTGACTACTACATAATTATGTACCATTTGAATCATTCTGTAATTCCTACATTGTACATGTACATGGCTAGCTCCTAGTACAATCACAATAGACCAGAGTCTCTAATGAAACTTACCGGCTTGAATGTCTAAACTCTTGTCTGTCATGGTTTGCCGAATCTCAGACTGAAATGGGAAACACAAGCTTAGGTCATTGTCAACAGATACATTGCACATTGCCTAGTGCGTACATGCTCACCTTCAACAATTGAGGTACAAATGTGGTTTCACCTGGGACATTTGTGGTATAAGAATCTGAGGCTCGAAATACCTTTCTCTGTAAGTTACCACTCACACTTGGAGCATATCAAAATTTGTTCAAAAACTATATTATTATTGCCATGATGATTACATGACATTGTATTTCTTAATACAAATACATGTACAAACCCAGTACATGGACCAGTGCAGACATGTAGACATCAGAAATGCACCCAGTATTTCGAGCCCAGCAATCAGCAATTGGTTTTAGCTCTCCATTTTTTTGTCATCAAGACATACAATTAATTAATGTGAACGTTATTTTTTACAAACCTAGGTACAACATAATGTCTATAATGATTAACACATATTTGGATTTCGTGAATCATTTGATGCAAGTTAATCAAAATACCTGTATATTGTATGCTGTATGGAAAAAACATTCTGATAGTTAAGGCTGTTGAATGGAAATAATTATTGATACTTTTTAAGCTGTGAATTACCTTGTAGTGATGGCAAAATTTATACCTGTTAAAGCAAGCATGAGACAGGCACCAAAAGTAATTTCAGGGTAGTAAAACCGGATTTTCAAATACAAATGTAGTCAATTTTCTTTTCATTCTTTTTAAAATGTAGAAAGTTGCTAGATACTTAATAATATTGGTGGTACAAAAAAATAAAGAAACTCCTTGTGATTGAATGTGTAACTTGTTTTTTCAAAATTTATCAAGAATATTTTTTCATAAAAGTTCATCTGTGTTGGTAGTAATCATAGTAAAACATTGAACTTTATTCCAACACACAGTTTACAGAGAGATCAAATTTTCAGCGACCACTGACAATTAATGACCAATCACTTTACAACGTGATCTCGCGAGAGTTACGGCTTACACGTGACCTTAATCACACAAGACTTGACTGAAAATTTGATCTCTCTGTAAACTGTGTTGGAATAAATTTCAATGTTTTACTAAGAATATTTTTTGTATTGCCGCCCTGAAACTACATGGATGCCTTTTCAGCGTTAAGCAGCGTTAGTTAGTAGTGGGTTATTTTTGCAGTGCTGTGTGAGGCTGAAGCGTGTTACCTCTACCGTGTTAGGGCTGCCTCCCAACAAAATAAATTCACTGGCTTCAGTGGACGTCGGCCTGTCCCCTGCGGCTGCTTTTTCGTCTTTATTCGCGAGGTCAGGGGTTACAACATCAGCGGTGCCATCATGCACAGAATCATGGGATACGTCGGCAGCTGCTGTGTCTGTCGCGCGGGACTCTGTCCCATCATGCTTTTCTTCCACATGCAATTGTGCCGCACCGTTTTCGGCCCCTCCTTCCTCATCCTTATAAACAGTGTGTAGAAGCCATTCAAGAACACAACAGAACAGAACAGCAAAATACCAGCACAGGAAAATAAAAACAAAAACAGCTAGCTGGTTAATAATGAAATAATTCCACAGGAAGAGAAAGCAAAAGTCCATGCCATGGTTAACGGTGTTACGATGCAAAAATGAATGCAAAGTTTAGAACAAACAGCCAAGAAAATAAAAGAAGTACAATGGCACAACAGAAGTCTCTTCAGTTAGTTCTACTATTACCAGAACTACATGTGTTTGTACATGATTGTGAATGTTAGCCAAGCTTACTCCATTCCCTGCTGTAAGGGCACATCGACTTAATTTTACGGATGACATCCGCGCGCCTGTTCTAAAAAAAAAAGATCACGTCCAGGCTCTATGCCTGGGTAGTTAGCGACAATACGGTATCTGTATCTGTATCGGTATAGCCGGTATAACCGCCCTTCAGCGTAACACACCAGCTTCGAAATACGGAGCCGGGCACCCAGGCTACCGAAGCTTCATGACTCAAGAACTCAGTACAGTGCCGACTTATAAATTCCGCAAAAAGCCGGCATGTCGTATACGTCGCTATGTACATTGTACTGCCGCAAATTAAAAATACCAGCTTTGTATTCCTGTGGTTTAGTAGCATTTTTATTTTTGGCGGGAATTTTCTATTCGCCCGCGTGCACTAGGTCTTGAGAGAATGTCATCCATAAAATGAAGTCACTGTGGCCTAACAGTATCTTACCTTCAGATCTGTAACAGTTGTAACAGTATACGACCCACAAGCTCCCTTGACTATACGTAAATGTTATCCAAGTTTACCCCATTCCCTGCTGTTCCTTACCTTGAGATCAGTTGTGTTTTTAAGACCCACGATGTCCCTAGCAGGGCTCCTCCCCAGCACGTCATCGCCCTCGATGAGTGACATGGCCTGCGGAGTCTTGGGCGAGGCAGGAGACCCCACATCCTGGTTACTCAGGGCGTAGTAGTTAGGAGAGGACGGGCGGTTCAGTATGCTGTGCAACCTACAACACAACCAGAGGAACTTCATTCTTAGAAGAAGAAGAAGGTCTCCCGTGCTCTTATGCAGAGCGTAGGGTCTCCATTTCTGTAGCCCTTGATTGGGCGACACACAGTTGTTCAAGGCAATACAGCAGGGGGCTAGTCCCCTGGTAGTGCTGTGTGTTTGACCTTCCCACACTCTTTCTCATACGTGCTGAGTGCTAAGCAGAGAAAGAAGTGTGTATCATTTTTAAAGTCTTTGGTATGACCCGGCCGGGGTTTGAACTCACGACCTCGAGCTCCCGGTTACATTTTAGCGAGCACTCTCCCAATTGAGCTATTGCACCGGTATGCAAAATTCTTTCTTAGGCCTTAATGGAAAAAAATTGTGTTTCCTGTTCAGTCCTGAAACAAGTGCTTTTATAAAAAGCTGTCGTTTGCCGCCGTTGTATTTTTACACAACAAAATCGTATGCAAAAAAATGTGTTTTTTTTTTCTTTGTGATGATGCACACTGTTTTTATTTCTTTGTTTTACATTTTTTGATTAACGATTATACTTGGCTGCGCGAATAAATAAATAAAAAGACGAGCTGCGTACTTTGCCTTTGGACTTGCGGCCACATCCTGTCCCAGGGACTGTGCCATCTTGGTCCGTTCTATGTGCTCCATGTAGGTCTGTATCATCTGGACACAACAACATTAAACAAGAAATCTGAGATTCGAAACATCTGGGAAGCAACATGATAGTCACAATGACTGCTGAAAATTTCATACATCATAATTATCAACTGCAACAAAAAAGGTTCCCCCCCTTCCTTTAAATAGTGTGGTAAACTAATAGTATTACCATACTGTGTAGTCCATCTGTTGGACAGCTTTGATTTGGTATTTTGTACCTGTACCTAATCCACGGTACTAGAGAGGGAGTGTAGTGCTGTTTACCGGTTCGCAGGAACTAGTTCCGGACTTGTAAAAATTCTTAGCTTCAAGTAAAAAAAAAACTGAATGTCTGGAACTAGTTCCAGACTTATAATCACGTCACATTCCCTGTTTTATTCTAAACCACCTGACATCTTCAATAGTAAAGAACGAAGACAACATTGCCATTGGGTATCGTCAAGTGCGTCCCTAATTATGTGGCCACAGTTTTGCCCAGACGTGTCCCGCAAACAACACATCTTGCTTCTAAACCCTGGTAGTGTAGTGCTCGCTACAAAATATGTTGCGGTAAAGATGCCTCATTTTCCATGTTCACTGAGAAGTCCCTTCCATATTTTGTATGATATGCCCTGGTTTTAGGTCCGAACCTAAACCTCTAGACTTGAATCTGGACTTGGACCTGAACGTCGGTTTAGGTACACAGTACTTTGTAGAGGTACACATGTCTGCAGGATCCTTACCTCCGTGTGTCTTTGGTGCAAGGCTTGGTATTCTCTCTTCATCTCACTCTCTCTGTCCTCAAGTCGAGTGACTACAAAACAAAAACAAACAAGAAAACAACAAAAAAAAAATCAACATATTTATCATAGCCACACCAATTTAATCAATTAGTTGTCAAATTTTCCCACTTCACTTTTTATTTTGATTTGCAAAAAAAGTCTATGAACTTTTAAAATTGGATCAATTGCAAAATGCTCATAAAAATTTTGGCGCGGGCAGTTGAAGAAAGTCCTTCTCTTTCGAGGTGTTACAATTTTCCATGTATCAATGTAATGGATTTGTCATTATGATTAAAACCTTACAATTCATTGTTTGAATTATAAGCCAGTTTTGTATGTTGACATTGTGGCTCCTATTGTATGTAGCATTTGGAGCTACCATAGGATCAGCCTAGGTATGTTCTTTTTTTTGCGCCCTGTTGTTTCATATTTGCTCTCTCCAGTTGCTTGAGTCAACGAAACAATTTTGTCGGTTTGACCAGAGAGCATCAATCAATCGATCAATCAATCGATCAATCAATCAATCAGTCAATCAATCAGTCAATCAATCAATCAATCAATCAACTTTACAACATATATTATTGTATATGTAACAGCTACAATGTACTGACTCTGATCGGAGTAGTTTTTGCACTTGAGTTCTAACTGTCGTGTCTGCATCTCCAGCGTCTCGGTGCGGTTCTGAAGATCACGCCGCTGTAACTCGTGTACGTCCTCCATCTCCAACGCTTTCTGATTGGTCAAAAAAGTCAACATCACAAATGACTAATGTGGGAGAAATATGTACACTACAGTGTCATATCGCTATCATATGTGTACATTGGAGGAAACGTTAACATATTCTATGTTGAAGTCAGTTCCTGGATTGATGAACATGTTAAACATTTCCTATTCTTAGCCTTCAGTCTTCTTGATATAATCTCCTTGAACAAGACATAAAAAAAACCTCAACACCAAGTATCTTCTTTGACAGCGAAGTTTTACACTCTACATACAATTGTTGTACATATATGTACTTCAGGGCTCTCCCCAAGCAATGAAGCATGGGTGTTCCCCCTCTACCCAAAATCCTAGCACCTCTCCCAAAATGCTCAAGCTCAGAGTTTTCTCTAAGACTAGTATTTCACTAGTAGTATTTTTTTCCCAACATCAATCGATTCTTCTGGGGAGACCGTCACCCCTGAAACTTCTGGAGATACCTGTTCTGCATGTTTGCGGAGCTGTTTCTCTCTCTCGTACTGAGTGATGAGCTGTTCATTATCATCTCGTAACAACTCCAGTTCCACCTCCTGTTCCTGTGGACCAATCAGACGTTCAGAAATTACTTCATCAATATCATCAGTAGTTCATGCTTTATGCTAGGCTATAAATACTATCAGATGCAATGGCAGAGCTCAAAATACTGGGTGCATATGCACCTTAGTGCACCCAAATTTGGAGCTGTGCACCCAATTTTTTTCCCATGGGTGCACCAGTGACTGTGTGCTCAAATACTTTCATACCTTTACATATGTAAAGATGTTAAAATGTATCGTAGTTAGAGCTGTGTACCTAAACAAATTTTAGGTACAGGTACAGGTACAGGTACACAGGTTTAGGTACAGGTCCGGACCTGAACCTGTACCTGAACAATTCGACCAATGTATATGCTCTTCTGAACTCCTGTAATAACTAGAAAAACATTGATATAGGTTTAATTTTTGTTTATGGAGAATGTTCAGATAAAATATAGGTAAAAGTAAAGATGTTTTTGTTTTCATGAACACACAGGGACCCATTGTTAACCAGCTATTTACACATTTGAGGTCACAAATAGGCATAAAATTGGTGTGAAATTGTTTAGGTACAGTACCGGTACTGAGGGATTAGGTATTTTGGACCTGTACCTAATCAATTTTTCCGGTACAGTATCGGTACTGCGTACCGGTACACAGCTCTAATCGTAGTATATATATATAACATCTAAATGTCAGAAAAATAATAAAATCATTGTTTAGTACTTTTGTTTAAAAATGTAACATATTCAACTAGTTTTTGCTCACTTTCTTCTTACTGATGCATCCAATTTTTTTTAGGTTGGATGCACCAGTACACCTATTCCCAAAAATAAGTAAGGCCATGTTGATTTTATCATATGGATGACATCCACGTGCTGCCGAGCGCAAAAAATAGGGCATCTTTACGGTGACTCGTAGACCAAAAAGGAGGGATTCCAATTTGTTGTTATTTTCAGTACAGGGAGTCCAAAAGACACCCCCGTAGCTAAATGCCAGACTTTACTACTACTAGTACAATGTACATGTTACATGTACATGTACTAGTACATGTGTTTGTGAGTCACTGTTTACGATCAGGTTACACAAAGTCCCGTGCCTGTACTTAGTACTAGTACTTTGATATACCAAACACTGTGGTAGATAATCTGTAAACCTGGTTTAGGGGTCAGTAACCCAGCCTTTGGACCAGAAGTGAAGGTCTGGAGTTCGAATCCTGAAAGTCTCTTGATTACATCCATTATGATGCATACATTGTATAACTATAAGTGTAGTTTTAGAGCTGTTTGTACTATAAACATGTATACACTTTTTTATCTGTTCACCTGTACTTAGCCTGATAGGGCATAAATGTACAATAAAGATTATTATTATTATTATATACTAGTATTTTTATCAGAACTAAAACTAAAACTGGTAAAAGGCCTTACATATGGTCCAAGCTGCTAGTACATTTTGCAGCTTCTAAGTAGGGGGCTCAAGGTAATGGCACTTCTTTGAGAATCAAAGCAATCTACCATCCAAAATTTGTGACCCCAGCTATGTCCAGGTCACAAGATTATAGCAAAACTGGAAGTTCTGCTGCAGTACAATATAATTATAACAAGCCACAAGGGACTCCAAAAATCTATAAGTTTCATGACAATACATCGGATCCAAGCTTCTTGACGTATCGTGATAAACCACTCACACGTACAAGCATATAGTAATATACATACTAGTATATATACACACAAATGATACAGATACTAACAAAAACATAACCATCTGGCGAAGGTAACGACAGGGCTACAGGACCAAAAGGAATTTTTGTACTATGTACTGACATGCTTTTATATGAACTTGGATGACATTACAGGCTCCAACACTGACTGTACATGCACATGGCTAACAGGTGATGTCACACATCCCATGGGATAACATTACACATTGGGAGCTCAGCTTGGTACTGACATTACTCATATACGTGGGTAAGTGTGGATCTGAAAAACTCAAATGTCAGAACTGGGCAGTAACAAGAAAAGATAAAAGCTTCAACGACACATAAAAAAACTACATGTACATACAGTTGTATTATAAACATCTTTACTTCTAATTTCTGTCTATCCAGAAAAAAAAAGGCTCTTGAGGAGCAAAACCATTGCATGGCATAATGAAATCTGGGGACAATATTCGTGAAAAAATTGACTCCGGAGAAAAAATAATCAAGTCGGAGATGGCAGACTTCACTCCATACCCATACTGCCTTGCAATGCCTCAGTCCTAAAAATTGCACAGAAATTTCCTCAGCACTAAACTTGAGCAGCACTACTGAGAAATCTTGGCAATGCTGCATGATTATAATTGTCTGTATTATTGGGAATTGCCAGTGTACAAAATACTTTATTGAACCAGGTTGCCCACTACGGCAAAAATTAGGTTGCCCATCAAGTTACTACTTTCCTCATACATATACATAAGCCTTTGACAATATTTGTAACAGCCTTTAGTTAACTGAGACTAGTAATAACCATTAATACCTAAAATTAAAAAGCATCTTCCAGATACAGTGGTGCAAGCCAAGTGGGCATGATTCTAAGAATA